>NC_081776.1:27049426-27309426 GCF_963082965.1 Carassius carassius
GTAGTTCTGCTTCTCTGTTCCAGCTGTCCACTTTATTCTCTCTCTCTCTCTCTCTCTCTCTCTCTCTCGCATTGATTACTCGGAGTCTGATCCAAACCGTTTGGCGGAGGCGCGGAGAGCGCGCGAGTCATGACTAACAATTCATGATTTATTAGAGATTTAATTATCAAATGGCGGATTCGCAAATGATCGCTTTATTACATTCGTCAGGCAATTATACAACAATGATATTAAATAGTGGGGCAAAATTGGCTCCCAGGCCACCGGGAATTGTCCCGGTTCTCCCGGTGTCCAGTCCGCGCCTGATTTCCACAGACACGCAGAATGTGCAAGTCATATATTGCATTTTTGGGGCTTTATATTCACAGACACTAGTCGATGTCATGTTTTGATTCAAGTGTACTGACCTACTTTTGATTTAGTCATCCAAAATGTGGCATATTCCGTCCGCGTTAGGCATTCCGTTTTTATGATTGGATTCTATGAACCAGACTGTATTTCCGCATCCCGGAAATTATTAGGGCGGTATGTCTCAGAATAGTCAGTGCAATTTGGGAAAGAAATCAGTTAAATCTGTATGTGGATGTGTGTAAATATTCAAATGTAATCCCCTTTGTAATCGTAAAAAATTTCATAAGTAACTGTAATTTAATTACTCATTTTTTCTTAGTAACTGTAACTAATTACAGTTACAATAATTTTGTAATTAAATTACGTAACGCCGTTACATGTAACTAGTTACTCCCCAACACTGTATATATATATATATATATATATATATATATATATATATATATATAATTCAAGTGTACATTTTACTTTTATTGCATATTGAAATAAATATTTCCGAGTTCTGTATCAATCTGTGTTGTTGTTTGTTTATTTTAATTTTTCTTAGGAAGATAACTGACCCTTTATTTTCCTTTGTAATAAATGTGCTTATAAACCAAGAACAAGCTATTTATAGCTGTATTTATAAACTGATTAGTATTGACTATTAATGTTAAGACAAGGCTTTATAAAGCATAAACTGACTATTTACTAATGAGTGCAGTTATTATAAAGTGTTACCAATGCATTTACTAATGTTAACAAATTATACATTATTTTACAGTGTTATCAAATCCTTAAATGATTTATAACTGTTTTGTAATGATTTTATTGACCTATAAGCATTTGTGAAAGTTCTGCTTGCATTACAGCTTAGTCTTCATCTGTGAGCTGAACAGATTTACTGTTACATCCATGAGATTATGTAAATTCAAATAAATATCATGTCACTGGATGTCATAGGTCAGTATAAAATTAGTTTGATATTATTATTTGCAGCACAAATAAGGTTTTTTAGGATTTTAAAAAATCCTTAAAACTGTCAGAAACGTACGACGAAAGGCAGAATCCTGCAGCTCGAGAGACATGTTATTCTGCCCGTTGCGCTTTAAAATAGTCTTTCACACTTAAACGGGTCACAAACACCTGCATTTAGCTTTTGTTGTGTTATAATGGGTGTATTGTGGGCATTTGTGGTAATATTTTATTTAAAAAATCTCTTAAACAAGAATAAATTCGTTTGTTTCGAGCTCGACACTGTACGCGCTGATCGGAGCGGTGATTTCAGATAGGCAGCCGCAAATATTTCATTATTACACAAACAGTTAAAAAACATATGAATTCATAGCTCTTGGTGTGTTCTAATTGGTGAATTGTGTGATATCGCTTTAATATTTTATTTTTAAAAGCTATAAAAGAAGAATAAACTAGTTTTTTTCTGAGCTCATCATTCCACACGCTCTTGCTCAGAGCGGTGATTCATCTCTCGTATTTCTCACGTATCACTGACCACACATAAATTATTAATGAGCCCTGACCCGGTAATAATCATATATGTTGGTTTAGCTTGTCAGTGTGAATTAAATCTAAGTATTTATTTGTATTTTAACCGATTAAAAGTGAAACTAAAAGTCCGGGAATTGCACCTTAATGGGGCGCTATTTCTCTCAGTCAATGGAAGTCTAAGCACATATACTCAAACAGAGGGACAGAGTGAGATGAGATGTCTGACAGTTTTTTAATTTTCTGTTATCCATACAGTGTTGTAAAGTCATGAAACTATACATATTTCCTCAGAATGACTTTTTCATCTGTATGAAAAAATTCTTTGACGTGTTTGGAAGCTGCAATTTAAAAATACAATACAATTAATGATTCCCTTTTTACGGTCATTTCAAAAAATCACCACGGCAAAACCCATTCACAATTTAAGTTCCTCAATGTTTTTTCAACATGTAGACAAAGTTTGGTGTGTCAAGTGTACTTCTCCTCTGAGCAGTATGCATTAATTCACAGCAGAATTTTCCCAAAAATCCATATTCAAGTCAAAATAGCCAACTTCCTGTTGGTCGTAGCTGATGACTGTGAATTAGAAAGTTGTCCGTCTTGATAAGAACAATTTACGTACCGAGTTTGGTGTCTGCAGCTAAAACTGACCCCCCCCCCACTTTTGACAAAAGGTGGCGCTATAGAGTGCCTTTTCCACGCCCTTTTAAAAGCTTTTTCCAATGTCTAGCTATCAATAATACTGATATGTGTTTTGAGTTTCATGTAAATCTGAGGTTATCTGCCTCAAAATCACCATAACAGAATTTTCAAGTTCGACACGTTGCCATGGCAACAATATATAAGATATCAATATCCCCACAACAGATTTACATCGGCCATGTTTTGTCATTATTCTGATAAAGTTTGAAGCAAAGCGATTTAAAATTAAGATGCTGAATTCAAAGCATTTTGAAAATGACTCAATTCCTGCTGCCAGTTGGTGGCGCTATAATGTTGACTCTTAATAGTCACATATATACGATCGGTATCATACATCGAACAAATCGATGAAGTTTGATCAAACTCAGGCAATGTATGTGGATGTTATTAGGCATTTCCTGTTTCTCATTTTTTGCCCAAATTTCAATGCCGCGCCACGTGCAAACCGTTCGAGATATCAAAAATCCCCTCGCAATTTTTCATCCCCAATGTCTTGAGATCATGTTGACCGAGTTTGGTGGCAATCAAGTAAAAAACCTATGACAAGTATATCAAATTCCAGAGAATGCTTTTTTTAAACACTTCCTGTTGGGCGGAGCCTATGATATAGAGCGCGAAAGTTGTTCAGCTCAATGAGATCTATAAGTGTACAGAGTTTCATATAAATATATGCAAGTGTGTGTGAGCTATGGTTCAATATTTCTGACTGTGTTCCATGGGGCGCTGTAGAGCCCCTGTGCCACGCCCGGGTCCCAGTCTCTGCGACGTCCTGATGGCCGCAGGTTCCAATGTGTGTGCCAATTTTCAAGAGTTTTTGAGCATGTTAAGGCCCCCCAAAACCCCCGGAAGGTTTAATAAAAAAAAATAATAATAATAATTAAAGCTGCAAGCAGCGATGAACGGGCCCTCGCACCCGGGCTCACCGGCAGCGAGTGGCTTTAGTAAATAGGTGAACAGTGAGAAATATGCGTTTACACTCATAAATATAAGTAGAATATATCAATGTTTATTCCATATATGTTCCAATCTTCCTGTTGCCAGCAGGTGGCGCTATCATTATAATGGAATATTGGCCTTCAGATGTGTTCAGGGCTGCACTCTTATCGAACATGTAAAGTTTGGGGAAGATCAAACATTTTATGCCTGAGTTACAACAACTTCTCTTGCTGTGGCGAGACATCAAATTTTGTCATTTTTGCCATGGACACGCTCTTTAACAAAAACTCAAGATTGCCACAATTGAAATTACACAGGCCTTTAGATTAGACTGACCACAAAAATACATTAATGTCAAAAAATCTCTAGGAGTAGTTTGTCTCAGCGTAAAATATGTCACTTCCTGTTGCCAGCAGGTGGCGCTATGAATATAATTGAATATGGGCATGTAGATCTGTTAAGGGCAGAAGTCTTATCTAACATGCAAAGTTTGGGGCAGATTGGACATTGTATGTCTGAGTTACAGCAACTTCCTTTTTCATGGCGAAACATCGAAATTTGTCAGGCCGCCATGGACACTCCCTTTAACGAAATCTCAAGATCTTCCCAATTTAACATGGCAAAGGCCTTTAGATTTAACTGACCAAGTTTGATGCTGATCTGAATAAATCTCTAGGAGGAGTTCGTTAAAGTACAACCCCTGAAAATGCCAAAAACAACACCAATTTTGCAGAGAACATTCTAAATAACTGACTTCCTGTTTGGATTCGGATTTCGTACCAAGAGACTTTTTCGTAGATATTGGTGTGTTACATGTGTGTACCGATTTTTGTACATGTACGTGAAACATAGCTTGAGGCGCACTCCATTGAAAGTGTATATGCACTCAGTTGAAAGTGTATAGGTGGCGCTATCGAGCCATTTTGCCACACTCAATGGAATATTGACCTTCAGATCTGTTCAGGCCAGGACCCTTATCACACATGTGAAGTTTGGGCAAGATCGGACATTTTATGCCTGAGTTATAACATCTTTTATTCCCATGGCGACACATCAAACTTCGTCACGGCGCCATGGACACGCCTTTTAACGAAAACTCAAGATCTTCACAACTAAACATCACACAGGTCTTTAGATTAGACTGACCACAAAAATAACATTGATGTCATAAAACTTCTAGGAGTAGTTTGTCGCAGTGTAAAATATTTCACTTCCTGTTGCCAATAGGTGGCGCTATATGACTATATGCGCTATGGCATGTAGATCTGTTCAGGTCAAAAATCTTATCCAACATGTGAAGTTTGGGGCAGATTGGACATTGTATGTCTGAGTTACAGCAACTTCCTTTTTCATGGCGAAACATCGAAATTTGTCAGGCCACCATGGACACGCCCTTTAACGAAACCTCAAGTCCTTCGCAATTTAACATCGCAAAGGCCTTTAGATTAGGCATACCAACTTTGGTGTTAATCTGAATTAATCTCTAGGAGGAGGAGTTAAAATACAACGCATGGAAATGACAAAAATGACACAAAATTTGCTCATAAAATTAAAAATAACTGACTTCCTGTTGGGTTTCGGATTTTGCTCCAAGAGACTTTTTTGTAGGTATTGGAGAGATACATGTGTATACCAATTTTCATACATGTACGTGAAACGTAGCTCGTGGCGCACACCGTTGAACGTGTATAGGTGGCGCTGTCGAGCCATTTTGCCACACCCACTTCTGAAACCCATATCAGACGTAAATTTTCGCCAGTTCTGAGGTGTGTGCAAAGTTTCATGACTTTTCGAGCATGTTTAGGCTCTCAAAAATGCGATTCATCTTAGAAAAGAATAATAATAATAATAATAATAATAATAATGATAATAATAATAAACGGAGCAATTCCAAGAGGGTCCTCGCACTGCAGTGGTCGGGCCCTAATTAAAGCTGCAAGCAGCGATGAAAGGGCCCTCGCACTCGGGCTGACCACCACCCGGTGCCCGTAGGAGGAACAGTGAACGTTGGGCCATATGCTTATAAAATAGTAAATATTTGTGCCACATTTCCTGCTGCCAACAGGTGGCGCTATGATTATGACAGAATATTGACATGTAAATTTCTTCAGGCCAGGACTCTTACCAAACATGCAAAGTTTCGGGCAGATCAGACAAGTCATGTTTAAGTTAATATAAAATAATTCATTTCCTGTTGCCAGCAGGCAGCGCTATACTTAGAATTGAATATTGGCCTTTAGTTGTGTTCAGGCCAGTACTCTTATAAAACATGTGATGTTTGGGTAAGATGGGGAATTGTATGCATGAGTTACAACAACTTCCTGTTTTGTAGTATTAATAGCATCGTTTTGCACATACTAAGTGTTGCTAGAATGTTTGAAAATATTTCTAGCATGATTAGCACACAATGGCATATTTTACTGTGTTGCAAATAGTGCATAAAAGTGTTAAAAATGACACTTCCTGTTGCCAGCAGGTGGCGCTATTACTATAACCGAATATGGGCATGTTGATTTATTTATGACAGGACCCTTGTCAAACGTGTGAAGTTTGGGGCTTGCCTGAGTTACAGCATCTTCCTTTTTCACTGCATTAGTAGCATGCTTTAGCACTTAGCTAAGTGTTGCTAGCATGTTTTGGTATGCTTCTAGAAGGTTGCCAGCATATTTAACCCTTTTTGACACATTTTAATTTGTTCCTAGGAGTCCATAACAGCGTTAACCTTGTCACTTCCTGTTACCAGCAGGTGGCACTATGACTATAACTGAATTTGGTCATGGGTGTTTGTTCAGAACAAAACACCTATCACACGTGTGAAGTTTGGGGAAGATCGGACATTGCTTGCCTGAGTTACAGCAACTTCCTTTTCACTACATTAGTAGCATGCTTTTACCCTTAGCTAAGTGTTGTTAAGATGTATTAGTATGTATCTAGCATGTTGCCAGCCTATTTAACACTTGTTGATGCTTTTTAATATGTTCCTAGGAGTCCATAACAGTGTTAACCTTGTCACTTCCTGTTACCAGCAGGTGGCGCTATGACTATAACTGAATTTGGCCATGGGTGTTTGTTCAGGACAGAACACCTATCACTCGTGTGAAGTTTGGGGAAGATCGGACATTGCTTGCCTTAGTTACAGCAACTTCCTTTTTCACTGCCTTAGTAGAATGCTTTAACACTTAGCTAAATGTTGCTAGCATGTATTAGTATGTTTATAAAATTTTGCCAGCCTATTTAACCCTTGTTGATGCCTTTTATTATTTTGCAAGTAGTCCATAACTGTGTTAACCATCTCACTTCCTGTTACCAGCAGGTGGCGCTATGACTATAACTGAATTTGGTCATGGGTGTTTGTTCAGGACAGAACACCCATCACACGTGTGAAGTTTGGGGAAGATCGGACATTGCTTGCCTGAGTTACAGCAACTTCCTGTTTCACGGCGAAAAATCTAATTTTGTCAGGCCGCCAGGGACACACCCCTTGACGAAAACTCAAAAGCTTCGCAATTTAACGTCACAAAGGTCTTATGATGACCCTCACCAAATTTGAAGATAATCCGATTAAAACTGTAGGAGGAGTTCGTCAAAGTACGAAACTTAGCTCGAGGGACACTCCGTTGAAATTTACCAGGTGGCGCTATCGAGCCATTTTGCCACACCCACTTCTGAAACCTATATCAGATGTAAATTTTCGCCGGTCCTGATGCGTGTGCAAAGTTTCGTGAGTTTCGGAGCATGTTTAGGCCCTCAAAAATGCGCTTCATTACGGAGAAGAAGAAGAAGAAGAAGAAGAGTAAACGGAGCAATTCCAATAGGGTCCTCGCACTGTAAGTGCTCGGGCCCTAACAAGAATAATCCTTAGGGGAACAATAGGGCTCTTCGCCCCTTCGGGCTTGAGTCCTAATAATACAATTTATTCATTTACATTATTATTTGATTAAAGTTTTTTTTTTCACCCCTATAGTAGGTGTTTTTTTTTCCATCACCATATTTGAGGAAGGGGGGCACAACAATACAATCCTGCTTAGGGCACCCATTCGGCCAGCAGTGGTCCTGATTACACAAGTGGGCTGCCAGAGAGTGAGTTACTGAAAATAGATGACAAACAAAGTTCAAGACCTTTTAGATTTGGTGATGGTAAAGTTGTTCACTCCACAAGGAAAGTCACCATTCCAGTTAAAATAGGACATGCCAGGTGCAAAATAGAGACAGAAGTTGTTCCTGCAGATATATACCAATGCTCTTAAGCAAGGGTTCATTGAAAAGAGCAAGTGCAGTTCTGGACATTGCAAACGACAAAGCAACAATGTTTAAACATCCTGTTAACCTTGAACTGACATCTTCAGTACATTGTGTGAACTTGAGAGATGACAGTCATCTACAGTAGGTAGACATCCAAAACGCCCTTTCTCCCACCGCGGGTACCGCCGCTGTGGCGTCTGTAAAGTGCATTTGCAGCTTTTGACCGCTGAGTGGCGCTTTCACCACAAGTTATCAACCATTAAAAAATGCAAAGTGTTAGTAGTTTGAAAAAATCAAGAATAATAACATAGTTAATAATAATTATTGCTAAATACTGGACCGTTCTCATTTCGCTCTGCACATAGAACCTGAAGATTTTTGTTAAACCAAGAATGAACCAGAATGAACCCCCAACTGCTCAAAATGGCTGCCCACTGCTCCAGGTGTGTGTTCACGATGTGTGTGTGTGTGTTCACTGCTGTGTGTGTGTTTGTGTGCACTTTGGATGGGTTAAAAGCAGAGCATGAATTCTGAGTATGGGTCACCATACTTGGCTGTATGTCACGTCATTTTCATTTTCACTTTCACTTCCACTTTTATATTTATTTACTGTTTAATAACAATAGCATGCATATGATCCTTTGTGTAAAGTCACGTCACTTTAGTCACTTTCACATGTATTTACTGTTTAATAACAATAGCATGCATATGATCCTTTGTGTAAAGGTCTTCTTAAAATTTTTGATGAGTAGACTGTAGCCTAAGACTATCCTACGTTTTGAAATTAACTCACTGTAAATGTTTTGTCACAATGTTATATCATAATGTTATTGTTGATTTACTTCCTCCTTTTATCTTGGTAGTTTCGCTTGGAAAAATATTATGGGTTGCCAGGCAAAGCAGACCTGACATAATGTGTGACATATCCATCTTGGCATCTAAAACAAAACATGCTACTGTTCAGACCCTGCATTGTGCAAATAAACTCAACAAAAAACTAAAATAAGAAGAGGTCACCTTGATGTTCCACTACCTAGGGAAAGACAGTTCCTCTTCAGGAACTTGAGCTGCGTCAGATGCTTTGGGGAATGCCTTTGGCGAGACTGACTCTGAATATCGTGTGCAATCTGTCCAATGGAAGGGCGTGACGTCACGTACGGGGTGGCGTAGCTATCAGGAAGCTATAAAAGCATGTGCCACGCAGCTGGCTTCAGCTTTGCATCTTTCAGCAAGCACTCTGTGTGTGCATGTCATTCTGTCTTGTCAGTCTTAAATATTGTCGTTTGTCAATATTAGCTCCTTTAAGTAGCTATAGTATGTCAAAGAGCAAAGCTAAGACTAGCCATCTGAAGGTTGGACCGTGTTTCAGATTGTGTGTGCCTCCCTGCTCTCAAAGCTAATCATCAGAGGAAGGGATACACACAGTCTGTGCGTGGTCTGCCCGGGATCAAATCGTGCTGTGTATGGTCTCACATGCGGACGCTTCGATCCCTGGGCTGTCTTCGAGAAGTGGGCCTTCACCAGCGTTCCTCGCAATACCGGTTCCGCTTTCGCGGGAGACGGGCACATGCTTATCTCCTACCTTACCCATCAGATCTGCCCGATTTCTGAGTTCGGAAGACGGAGCTTCGGTTCTTCTTCTTTGGGCTCGACGCTCTGCCTTTCTTTCTTTCTCTGAGGAGATTGACACGGAGGGCGTCGGCAAGCTTGCAGTTGCACAAACATAAAGTTGCATAAGCACCAGTATACAACAAACAATATTATGCCTAAACTTTATACAGACAGCATTAATGAGCAGTGTGCTTGTTCGTATTTCTGGCGAATGGGTTGGAGATGGTTCTTCCTATCTCCACCTGTGTTCCCTAGATCTAGAGCTCACTCTCGAGGCTCGGAAGCCTGCGCTCCTTCCTTCTCTGACTGTGAACTCGGTGCGGCAGCTATTTAATCTGTGAGGGGATTAATATTGTTTGTGTGATTAAGCTATTCGCATGCTGCCGAGGAAACGCGTGTATTAATTGTCTGATTGTTGGATTGCATTAGATTCTGAGGAATATAATGACCGTTATCTAACTTAGAGAAGTTAAATATATCACTTCAATGTGTATTGTATCACAATCCAGACCGTGTTTACTTGTCTGATTGGTTGTTTGCATTAAATTCTGAGGAATATAATGATATATATTTAACTTGTGAAGTTAGATGTACTGGAGGGACTGCTGGGTGGGAGCAGCCCCTCCGAGTACAAACGGAGCCTTGCCGCCCGTGTCGATGTCGTTCTCGCACACATGGGGGAGATGTGTTTGATACTAAACGCTGAACTTTCTCCAGTTCAGAGAACCACCTCTCCTGGAAATCTGGCAACAAGGGCACATCGTTCCCCAAAGCGTTCAACACAGCTTGAGTTCCTGAAGATAAACGTCCCATTTTTATGAATGTAGCCCTAGTTCACGTCACCCCGTCCGTGTCGTCACGCCCTTCCATTGGACAGATTGCACACGATATTCAGAGTCGGTCTCGCCAAAGGCGATCCCCAAAGCGTTCGACGCAGCGTCTCATTCCTTCAACCTTGGGATGTTCTATTAAATTTGTGGTGTACAGTGATTCCTTAATGGGAAACCTTCCAGATGGTGGGACACAGGGTGGACATTTCATCATTCTTATGGGAGAAAATAAAAAATTCTCACCTATATCCTGGCAGTGTAAACACATCAGGAGATTTGTATGGAGTACCTTAGCAGGAGAGACTTTGGCACTTGCAGATGGAATTTACAGTGCAGTTTTCCTCGCTACACTCTACTCTGAGAATACCACTGGTGACTGCTCATGCAACAACTTGCCCATTGTGTGCATAACAGACAATCATTCCCTTCTCGATGCTCTCAAATCTACAAAATCTATCACCGAAAGAGACTGCGCCTAGAAATCAGCAGTATGAAGGAGCTTATACACTCTGGAACTGTTCAGCAGATCTTGTGGTTAGCCACCAAAGAGCAGCTAGCTAACTGCTTAACAAAAAAAGGGAGCATCTGCACTTGGCCTTTGGAACGCTCTCAGCACAGGTGTTTGCCAAATTAAAGACTGAAATGATTTAACAATGATTTTCTTATGTTTTGTCAATGTTTAGTCATTCAAACTAATTCTCTGTTTATTAGTTTTGCATAAAAAAGGTAGAGAAAAGTGGGGAGATTGTTAAGTTATGTTTTATCTTCTGCACATGTGCGAAGAGCACCATTTTGGGGGTTACTGCGGGTTTTTCTGGAGTTCGGTTCAGTCTTGTAACACCGTCATTCCCTCCAAGCTGACCACAAAACTTGGAGACCTGGACATTAACCCCTCCCTCTGCAACTGGATTATGGACTTTCTGACCAACAGGCCTCAGCATGTTAGGTCAGGCCACACCCGCTCCAAAAACCATCACACTCAGCACCAGCGTACCACAGGGCTGTGTGCTGAGCCCATTCCTTTACTCCCACGATTGGAAGCTTATGCATGGATCCAACTCCATCATTAAGTTTACAGACGAGACCACGGTGATTGGCTTCATCAGTGACAATGATGAGACTGCCTACATGGAAGAGGTACAGCACCTGGCCACATGGTGCGCTGACAATAACCTGCTCCTTAACACCAGTAAGACAAAGGAGCTCATTGTGGACTTCAGGAAGAAGAAAGGAGGCACGCATGACCCCATCCACATTAACAGGATGGTTGTTGAACGTGTCTCCAGCTTCAAGTTCCTGGGAACCACCATCTTGGAGGACCTGTCCTGGACCACAAATACTTCCAGCCTGGTCAAGAAGGCTCACCAGTGCCTCTTCTTCCTCAGGACACAGAAGAAGAACCAACTGTCTTCAGCCATAGTGGTGAACTTCTACCGGTGTGCGATCGAGAGCATCCTGACCAGTTGCATCACAGTCTGGTATGGGAACTGCTCAGTGGCTGACCGCAAAGCACTGCAGAGTGTGGTGAAAACTGCTCAACGCATCACAGGGACACCACTTCCTGCTCTTGAGGACATCCAGAGGAAACGCTGTCTACGTCGAGCTTGCAGCATTCTCAAGGACTCCTCTCACCCTGACCACAGACTGTTTAACCTCTTGCCCTCTGTATATCATGCTAATAGTATTTAAATTCTGTAAATTATGTCCATAATACTTATCTGTATAGTCATTGTACATATTGTAGACCTTGTATATTCTGTACTTACTGCTTATTGCACTTCTGGTTAGATGCTAACTGCATTTCGTTGCCTTGTCCCTTACATTTGCAGTGACAATTTTAAGTGACAAGTTTAATCTAATCTAATCTAATCTAATCTAATCTAATCTAATCTAAATGCTGGATTTCCAAAAGTATGTGAAATATTTAAAGTTATGAATCTTTAAAATATATCTGATAGTTTTACACACCGGTCTGTTATTGTGGTGACATTTCCACACCTCGAAACGTGACAATGAACGAAACGAACTATGATTAGTTGTTGGACATGTCGGTCAAACGGCCTCATGGGCGCGCCTTGGCAAATGAAAGCTTCCATAGATTCCAGACCTTCAGTTTGAAGGTCTGGCTATGCGAGACTATTAAAGATTTTAAAACCACAGTTAACAGTCTGGTTTCTACAACTTTCACTTAGGAGCAAAAATCCACATTTAAATTTGAAAGAAATAAAGATTTGAAAATTACTGTGATAATTATCGATATCGACTGAAATAAACAATTTTAGCATGATACATTTTTAGGCCATATTGCTCAGCCGTAATACGTCTCATCAATTTAAAAATAAGTTTTATTTGTGACTTTATTTCATTCATCAGCCATCAAAGCTCAGTAAACACTGGTCACAGACATGAAGATGTACTTTCAGTTGATTACTCACTTAAAACCCCCACAGATCATGTTTTTCAAGCCATTTAAGATTGATTTTGACTTGACATAAAGTGGTGATTTCCAAATGGGTGAACTGTTTGTTTCCTTAAGGTGTATTTTTGAAGTTTTTGTCTTTATTTAAATAGGACCGTGTAGATCTGACAGGAAGTAAAATGGGAGCGAGAGAGAGGGGAGCTGGATCAGGAAAGGTCCTGGAGCCGGAATTTAAACTCAGGATGTCTTTAGCACAATGTCTCTATATGTTGGCGCTCTGCCCACAAGCAGATATTTTAATATCATTATTGTATAATTGCCTGACGAATGTACTGAAGCGATTATTTCCGAATCCGCCATTCCATAATAAAGTCTCTAATAAATCATTAATCGGTTAGTCATGGCTCGCACGCTCTCCGCGCCTCCACCAAACTGTTTGGATCAGAGTAAAAAATGCGAGAGAGAAAGAGAGAGAGAGAGAGAATAGAGTGGACTGTGGAAGCGCACAGCTGGAGCAGAGAAGCAAAACTACCGTAACAGGTAGCAATAAGAGGCCGGAAAAATTAAATGTACATACAAGGAACAGCTGGAGGGCCAATTTGGAATTTATTAGGTCAATTGGCAACATGATTGGGTGTAAAAAGAGCCTCTCAGAGTGACAGTGTCTGTCAGAAGTCAGACACAGGGGAATTTTACAGTTGTTTACTCACACGGCATTGATCTGTTGATTCAGTTGTTTACTCGGTGGGTCACAGTTGTTCCTGCTATACTCACCATTCTTCGATGAAATGTAAGTGTTGTTCCCATCTATAAAAAAAATCTGATTTTTTTTTCAGCTAAATTACTACTGTAACATTACAAGAGATAATAATGATTTATATAGTATTTTGAGTGATGACTGATGAGCAACGTGCTGCTGCTTGATTAAATAAAAAAAAAACAAAGACAAAAAAGCATCTTTACAGATGAAACTGACCTGAAACCCTGAACAGTAGTTCTGCTTCTCTGTTCCAGCTGTCCACTTTATTCTCTCTCTCTCTCTCTCTCTCTCTCTCTCTCTCTCGCATTGATTACTCGGAGTCTGATCCAAACCGTTTGGCGGAGGCGCGGAGAGCGCGCGAGTCATGACTAACAATTCATGATTTATTAGAGATTTAATTATCAAATGGCGGATTCGCAAATGATCGCTTTATTACATTCGTCAGGCAATTATACAACAATGATATTAAATAGTGGGGCAAAATTGGCTCCCAGGCCACCGGGAATTGTCCCGGTTCTCCCGGTGTCCAGTCCGCGCCTGATTTCCACACTGACCTGAGTTTACAATAGTATTGTTAATGTATTCTATGCCAAATATCAGTAGTGCAAAAAAATTTGTATAGAAATAGTTTACTGTACTTTGTACAGTAACAACGTTAGACAGTTTACAGTGTAATAGCTTGAACAATGTACAGTCTGCCAAATATGAGTAAAGTACTGTGACCAATGCAGGTTAGATTGGTGGTGTGGAGTTCAGAAGGGTCATGGCCTTGGGGAAGAAGCTCTTCCTAAACCTACTAGTGCGAGAGCATAGGTACCTGTAACACCTGCCGGATGGAAGGAGGGTAAAAAGTCCATGGTTAGGGTGAGAGGCATCCTTGATGATGTTCCTTGCCCTCCTCGGGCAGCACTTGTGATAGATGTTCTCAATAGTAGTTAACTGGGTGCCGGTGATCTGTTGAGAAGTTTTCACCACCCGCTGGAGTGCTTTGCGGTCAGATGCGGAGCAATTACAGCGGTAGAATTCAACAAGGATCCCAGGACTCAGGTGACCTTTCTTAAGGCTCCATAAGAAGTAAAGGTGCATTTTACCTTTTTGATCTCCTTATAATTTTAGTGTTTAGGGACCAGGTGAGGTGAGATGTGGATGCCAAGGAACTTGAAACTCGACACGCTCCACTACAGCTCCATTGATGTAGATGGGTGTGCGTGCATGAAACCTAGTCTGCCTGAAGTCCACAAACGATCTCCTTAGTCTTCTGGGTGTTTAGTTCCAGATTGTTGGTGGCACACCACACAGCCAGGTGTTGCATCTCATCCCTGTAGGCTGACTCATCATCATCTTTGATCAGACATACTACCGTGGAGTCATCTGCGAGTTTGATTATGTTGTTGGAGCCATAAACAGGAAAGCAGTCATGGGTGAATATGGAATACAGAACATGGCTCAGTACGCAGCCCTGTGGATCACCGGTGTCCAGGGTGATGATAGAGGAGGAGAGGTAATCTAAATTAACAGACTGAGGTCTGTTGGTCAGAAAAACTAGAATCCAGTTGTAGAGGGATGTGCTGATTCCAATCTGGCTGAGCTTGGAGATCATCTTGAAGGGGATTACAGTATTAAATGCCAGGGTTTTTCCTACATTGACAATGATTTTTTGTCCCGCCAAAGCCTTATTTGATCTGTAATTGGGTTTTGTGAGTGAAGCAGGCTACTGACGGAGTGACGGAGAGAACGAGCACAGCACCCCTCCCCAGCGCGGACACTCTCCGTCTTCAGTTCTGTCTTTGCTCTCTCCTCGCATCAGAAATCAACTGATCCTAAGGTCGGAAGACCAGATCCATGTTTATCGTGGTGCATTCGGAAAATATTTTTGGCTGAATTACCGCTAGGTGTGAATTGCAGTCAAAAAAAAGTTGCCTTATCTTCTCTTACAACTTGTGACAAGCATTCCGCACATGCAGCTGACATAACTTTAAATAAATGCAAAGAATCCAGTTATGAAGTGTTTGTTTGTTTGTTTGTGTGTGTGTGTGTGTGTGTGTGTTGACAAATCTTTTGCGATGTCCTAACAGCCAGGATTACCACACAACACGTCCACTTAAGTCCGATTAGCGACCTAATGACTCCTTTGAGCCGATTCTTTATAATGAAATGAGAAAGTAAGTGTGCTTACCCCCATTTAGAAAGAGTGTTTAGTAAAATTTAGCCTTAATAATCCACAGTATGTATACGCCTAAGACAATGTGCAGTTAATTACCTATAAAACCATTTAGTTTAAAGTTAGACTGGAGTGAGATGAAACTAGATCGAAGCACAAAGCAAGCTGTTGCTAGCTAGCTGCTAATTTTATACAATTTTATATGGTTAAAAATAACACTATTACACCTTTTAATGCTACGTTTTCAATTGATATGATTATACTAAAATAATTATCAGGCATGGCTGGACTGGCCATTGGGCATACCGGGCATTTGCCCGGTGGGCCAACGTGCTTTTTGGGCCGATATATCTCATACTCATACTATTTATTTATTTTTTTTAACGGCCCATAAAATTTGTACATCGTCGGCCCATTCGTTTTGTTTTGTTTTTCTTAATTGGCGGCGCTGGGTTTGTGCCGGTGTAATGCATTGGTCAAAGTCAGTGTTAGTTTTTTTTTCTGACAGACCAGCCCAATGAAACACGTAGATCAGCGGCCCATTGGCTCTTTTCTTGATTGACACTGGGCTGGCCCAATCACAACTTTAAACGAGTGAGCGAGCGGCAGCAGTGTCAGTGTGTATCTGTAAAAAAGATGGAGAAGAAACGCAAAGAATGTGCAGATAAATAGCGTGAAACAATAGAACCAGGCCCTTAAAGCAGACACTGTAAACTGTGTCAAAATATATGTTTTCTGACCTTCATCAGCTCCTGTGGCAGATGATGATAGTGAGGACGGAAGATCAGGAGAGAGATGAGAAAGTGTAGAGCCTGCGGTAAGCATAACTACTTTCAAAACACTTAGGCCATGTCATGAGTGTAGATTATTTCCACATCTGCATAGTTGACGATTACCGCAATTCACTAGAAATTTAATAAGAGGCGTTTGTAAACCATGTTTTCCGCCAAAATAAAGGCTTGATGCAGTTTGCGTTAAAATAAAAGATCATGTGCTTATCTCTTTCAAGTATAGAAATTGGTACAACTAATTAAGAAAGTTTCCTTTATTTTTTTTGTGCATTTGTTTTACAAAATATGGCTATTACTGTCATTGGATTAATATTATAACTATTATGTATAGGTGTAATGTAAATAGACACTGTAACTAAAAGAGGTTTGAATTTTTCTTTGTTTAATTTGCACACTGAATATGGGTTGGAGCTTTTAATTTTGAACTCTCAAAGTGCACCAGATTAATGAATTTAACATTAAAATGCACAAAATTTTCTCACGGGGGGCATGCCCCCCAACCCCCCTAGAAGGACAGAGGACACACCACCATAGTTTTAACAAAAATCCTGGAAGAAACACTGGTATTTCTATGCCAGAGCCGCTTATAGCTTGTTTTAGGATTCACCACTGTGGAGTATAGTTCAAATGTATTAATAAATATAAAATTTTGACTTATTTCATCTGTTAACTCTCACTCGTTCCTATACTCACTCATTACATGGCATTAGTGGTTTTAATGAATAGGAGTTGGTATGCATATAATTAAGGGCGTGCAAAGATGGGTGGTGTTTATGATCATGTAGTGGGCCGGTCTGGGCAAAAATGCCCGGGCCGATTTTTGGTCCCAGTCCAGCCCTGTTATCAGGTCTATCAAAAAATTGATTTTATCTTTCTAAACTATGAAAGCCAGTCATGGGAAAAAAAATCACAGCTTTTTTTTTTGCAAAGAGGGCAAGAAAGGATGACAGTGATCATTTTTTCATGAATAAATAGGATAAAAAAACGGTTGCTTTTAGGGGTGGCACGGTTCGTTGAAAAAAACGGTTCACCCCACACGGCTCGGCACGTGCTGGGACCACGGTTCAATTTAAATTTGACAAAGCATCTGTAATATGGTTTGGTATAAATAGCACGTAAAACAAACTGGGTTCAACTAATATATGTTTCTATTGAAGAAGTGAGAAGAATTGTGCATGCGCTCCGCGCAAACCCGCACCTCAGAACGCGCACAAATATTAAGCTCTCTCTGAAGTAGCTATTGTGTTTAAATGGACAAATTCACACAAAAAATGTCAAAATGCCCATTTTGGTAAGTATCCTACAGCAGACATAGCCGGCTGAACTTAAGCCTGTTGTATCAGTGCATTCTCTTAAAGTCTCTTTATATAAATCGAACCGCAACAACAAAGAAATCACTTACTGCTCTTGATTAAAGAGCATGTATAACGTTAATAAAGAACAATCTTTAATTTATACAGTCCAATATGCAATGCTGTTTTATATTTGATTAATTTATTCAATTTCTGTACCTAAAAACTTATGCTAGACCTGCCCAAAAAAAAAGAAAAAAATGTATATTTGTATATTTACTCTATTGTATTTATTTGTGCTGTTGCTTGTAGTTGGATTGAATATTCTTTTTTTTATTTATTTATTAGAAAGTATAGTTTTTCCATACACATAGCACATACCGAACTGTACCGAAAACCGTGACTCTAAAACCGTGAAAGAAACGGAACCGTGAAAAAGTTGAACCGTGCCACCCCTAGTTTCTTTGTATTTATTTTAAATGTAACATTTATTGTCAATATTGGGCTTGCGGATCATGTGGGTACTAGGGTACTCTTTGCTGTGTGTGGATGACCATGTCGGTCAGCCACCACCGAAGACCAATTCTGACCCTGGAAAAACCCTGAATGCAGAACTGAAATTAATGAACAGCATTCTCACATGTGTATTTTGACTGTGCAGGTGGGTGAGGGCAGAGTGAAGTGCCATAAAGATGGCGTCCTCTGTTGACCTATTGCGGCGATAGGCAAATTGGAATGGGTCTAGTGTAGCAGAGAGACAGGATTTTAAATGGGATACAACCAGCCTCTCAAAGCACTTGGCAATAACAGGGATGAGTGCGAAAGGATGGAAGTCATTAAGGGCCGAGGCAGTGGAGTATTTCGGAACTGACACTATGGTGGAAGTTTTGAAACTAGTGGGGGCCAGGGACAGATTGAAAATGTCTGTGAAGACCTCAGCCAGCTGCCCCGCACAGGCTTTAAGCGCACGACCAGGTATTCCTTCAGGGCCAGCTGCCTTCCATGCATTCACCTTACGCAGAGTGGAGTAAACATCTGAGGTGGAGAGTGTGAGAGTTCATTGGGTTGATGCTCAGCTTTGAGGGAGACCACCTTATTATTTTGATCAAAATGAGCATAAAAGTGAGCTCGTCAGGGAGGGCGGCACGGTGCTGGGTGGTTTGTAGTCTTTGTAGTTTGATAGTTTGTATGCCTTGCCACATACACTGGAGGTCCGAAAAATTTAAGTGTTATTAAATCTTCTGTTTGTGTCTGAGTTTGGCCTGGAAGATAGCCTTTCTCAGGTTGTCTCTGGCTGAGGTGTAATCCACCTGGTCTCCAGACTCAGAGGTGTCAAGTAACGAAGTACAAATACTTTGTTACATTACTTAAGTATAAATTTTGGGTATCTATACTTTACTTGAGTAATTATTTTTCAGCCGAATTTTTACTTCTACTCCTTACATTTTCACGCAAGTATCTGTACTTTCTACTTCTTACATTTTAAAAATAGCTTCGTTACTGCTATTTCATTTCGGCTTGTTTTCATTCCGGTTTGTCATCATTCAAAAAAAAAAAAAAAAAAAACCTATCCGGACAAGCCATCCGGATGGAGTGAATTTGATTGTGGTTGGATGAGAAGTATAAACAAATACCATTCCGACACCCTATTGGTTTGTACGAGATCCATCGCACCTGCACATGACACAAATCACATCACACTCCAGCCAGGACATAGACAGTTTTGGGTTCGTTTATCAAAAAATATATTTCTTAAAAGTAGGGTTTGGTATGGAACCGGTATCCGATCGCCTCAGAGTTAGTCCCCTTAAATTTCATATGAAACCGGCGTCAGACCGGTCTCCTCTCGTCTTTCAGTGCACTCTTCAATCCGCAGACTGTGGCGGAGCAGCGCAAGTGCACTTAAACACAATCAGAGGACACAAGGTATGTGTTTATCGATAGATTGTTAGAATATCCGTATCTGTGCAGTTCTTTGTCATAAATACAGTTTACAAAAGGTCACGGAACCAGTCGGTTTCTCCTCTACTGTAAAGTTTTCGCTCATCACACCACAGTTGTTTCCTCCAGCGACAATCTAACCCTTAACACATATGAACAAACATATACTTTAATTACACTTATTTAAATATACTTCATTTAATCATACATACTTTATACATACACTACTGTGCAAAAGTCTTAGGCACGTTAGTATTTTCACTTAAAAGAATGGTGCTCGGCCAGTTATTTATATATTTTGCTGTAGTGTGTCAGTATAAAATATCAGTTTACATTTCCATTTTACATCTTAATGCAAAAAGTAGCTCCTAGTGACAAAATTCTAAGAAAATTCTTAGAAATGTGGGCGTTTACTCTTAAAATTAAAGAAAAAATCCTAGTAAAGAAAAAAGTAATTCAGAAAGCATCTTAACCCTTAAAAGAGGTCTTAAGGACAAACTTGTTATGAGCACAGAAGAGGACTTTTAAGAGGCTTAATAGTTTCTTTAGCAGAGGAGAAAATGGCAGAAAGACGAAGAGGCAGAAGAAATGTGTTGCAGACAATGGATGACAGTGAGTTAATAAGACGCTATAGATTAGATCATGCAGGGATCATGTTTGTGACTGATCTTATTAGAGACGTGCTAACATCTCTGACACAGCGCAGAAATGCCATAGCACCAGAAATGAAAGTAATCACTACATTACGATATTTGGCAACTGGGAAAATGCAACAATGCAATAGTGATGATTTGGGTCTGTCACAACCTTCTGTAAGCAGAGTGATCACACAAACAATTACAATACTTTCAGAAAATCTTATTGTGTCGCAGTTCGTTTCGTTTCCACTGGACATTCCCACCTTGCAGGCTCAAAAAACTGCATTTATGAATATAGCAGGCTTATAGGTGCGCACAAGCAGGGGGAATGAACCGTTAATAGTTTGTGCTATACGCTCCCATGTCTGCTACTTGTCCCTTGCTGTGACACCCGGGCCGAATTTTCCTTTAAGATTGGCCTTGTGTTCATCCACTAACTGGGCTAACAGTAAACACTGATCGTCTGTCCAGTTTGGCTTTCTCACCTTCTTGGTTTTGATTCCATGTTTGATACATTAAAACCAACATTCAAACCACCACTTAAATAGGACAGCAATCACTGTAATTGGAAAGAGTGGAACAATTTTTTATCATTCCAAGCCAATCAAATACCTTATAGGAAATTAAAAGCATGGTAAATAAAAAAAGGATTTATATACACATATATAATGTGTGTGTGTGTGTGTGTGTGTGTGTGAGAGAGAGAGAACTGTCAAAATAGGAAAAATTACGAATGTAAATTCAAAGTGCTTGGACAACCAACCAATCACAGTCTTCAAAAGATTGTGTCATACATAGCAACGGGGTCAACCCCGCCCCCTCACTAAGATGAAAGTTTTTGTCTTTTCCTTACTCAGAGTCGCTCTCAGATCGGTCCGGAATCGCTCTTAAGCTAAGACTCCTACGTAAAAGTTTTTAAGCTAAATTAAGATTTTTCTGAGAGGATTCTTAGAATCTTTATGAATACGGGCCCAGAGTGAGTGACAGAGATACAGTTGTAACATTATGTGTGGTTTTGTATTAAATAATGACCCAGATTGTGAAATACATTTACCGG
Source organism: Carassius carassius (assembly GCF_963082965.1). Lineage (NCBI taxonomy): Eukaryota > Metazoa > Chordata > Actinopteri > Cypriniformes > Cyprinidae > Carassius > Carassius carassius. The sequence goes on from NC_081776.1 coordinate 27,070,643, forward strand.
TATTAGCCTTAGAGTAAGGGAAGCACAACTTGGGAAATGAGAGCATCCAAGGTGAAAGCTATGGATTTATTTTAAATATTTGTAATGTTCTTTAATGTTATCCATAGTTTTTTTTGTGGTTCTTTTTTTAAAAGTATCAGTTCAGGCACCGTTTAGGGGCCGGTACCATTTTAAAAGTATCGAAAAGGCCTAAAGACCCTACATAAAAGTTATTATTTCTCATTGGTTCATTTACCAAATGGGTGCTTTCTCTTCTTCCTCCACAAATTAAGCTACTGTAGGTAGTTCGGTAGCGAGACGTTTTAATAAATTATCGTTTGCGATTGACGCCGTAAATGACAATGTTGTGATAAGTAGGCTATACCAACTTTGTAACTCGTTACCCAACCCCCACACACACACACTCACTGGACATAGCAGACATATGTAGCGAATAAAGGAAGCTATCAATCAAGAAGGTATCAGGATTTTTAGTAATTTTTAGTTTTTGATTATTCACTTGGATTAAACATTCATTTTGACAGCACTATAACGTTTATTGTAAATAGATAACCATACAAGAGTAATTGTTACTAAGCCTGCACCAATGTTCTTGTCCATTGCCCTCGCTGATTCCTGCAGCTAAGCTTGGATGTACATTTACATTCCATTAAAGGTTATTGATGACATGCCTCTGAAGTTTGACTTTTTGCACCATAACAATACTTATAGGCAACTAGTCATCATATCTCTAGTTCTTTAATGTATTTTAATTGTACTAAAGTGCGTTCATTTTCAATGGGCATATATGCAGCTGAAACAGGTAACCTAGTGCATCCCAAATTTTTCAACATGAACATTTTAATATAACATTATAGTCATTATGGCCTATGGCCTTTAGAAAAATGTTTTTTTGAGGAGGTGGGGTAGTGCACAATAGGTCCGTGTGGCACGGCCTAAGCTTTTGTTCTTCATGGCATTTTTTTCTTCCTCACATTACTTTTACTTTTATACTTTAAGTAGTTATTTAAACCAATACTTTTACACTTTTACTTGAGTAAAAAGCTTGATTTGATACTTCAACTTCTACAAAAGTCTTTTTAAACCCTAGTATCTATACTTCTACTTGAGTAATGAATGCCAATACTTTTGACACCACTGGCTATTTCTCTTAACTAAATGTTTACACAGACATTCAAGAGTTGTGCTGAAGTTGTTTGTTGTACTTATTGGTACTGAGTTTTAAGAAATAGTTTAGAATACAACATTTATGTCATGAAGAGTTTATTAATTTTTATTTTAAACTCAGACTAGTGTTTCCTTTTAACACTAGGCATGAAAGAGTTTTAGTTATTTGTTGACTTGATGCCCTACTAATGTAATGAGTTTTGAGACATGGTTTAGATTACAGATTACATGTTTATTAAATGTTTTTATGAATGCTTTTTACAAGAAATGTTACTTTGTATTAGGCTTGCCGCGATAGAAGATGTTGACGGTGATACCGGTGTTAAGCCGCAACACCGGGCACATCACTTGCCCACCGCAGCACCGACCCCCAACATCATTTTGATTTTTTAAAAGTAATAAAAATAATTTAAGTAAAAAAACAGACACTACAAATAAAAACTGAACGCGGCTGTTCTGTTGACTTTTGCCATTTATCTAAGGTGATTTTGTAAGTTTTTTTAAACATCTGTTTCTTATTTAATTGGTTCCACATGGTTTGCTGATTTTTACTTTTTTTAAACTTTGTGTCATTTATTTATTTTATTTGACATTGACGTTGTATTTTGTTGTTGTATTCAAGCAATTGACACTGAACTGCTGCTAATTCAAAAATAAAAAAGTAAAATGCGCATGGCGCTTTTAAACTATTTAAAAGTGAGGAAAAGAGGGAGAATTAAAAGAAACTAAAAATGAACAATTGCTTTACCCTGAATTGCCGCTATTTGAAAGTGAAAGCAAAGGAAAAGCAAGGAAAGAGGGAACGCCCCACCCCCACGGTGATAACTTATTTCTTGTTACTTTGTATTAAATAGAACATCTACTGAGTCTATAAATAATGGAACATTTTTATAGATTGGAGATCCTATTCTATTCAAAGTAGATTGTCTTTTTACAAACTGCTTTAAAAAGTGTGTTGAAATCAGTTTACTACTTTGTAATAACTTTACAAAACGGGTAAAAACTTTAAAATGGGTGTGAGTTCGATCCCCACAATGACTATAAACTGGTTGTGTGTGGCGGACCCCAGATATACACAATACCTGAAATGACCCACAAGTAAGCACTGTGTAAGGTGTATAACTTTTGTAGAGAAATATTTGTAATCTGAAGTGAGGCAAACAGGCTTTTTAGTTTTTTGCACATAATATTTTTAGGTCTGTAGGATCATAGGAAAGGGTGGTCCCCATTATGTAGCAATTCTGAAAGGTGACCCCGCGGTGCAGTGTGTTTGTGTGTGAGTGTGTGTGTGTGTTTAGACATACATTTCTGTAGTCCTGCTGTAATCCTGGATTCTCCCCCATGATCCACACTAGAAAACACACACAGAGTCACGTTCATTCAGGGAACAAATTGCTGTTGCTATGCAGTTACTGTAAAAGGTATTCAGGGTGGTTGCTAGGGAGTTGCTATGTGGTTGCTAAGGTATGTGATTTGATTGCTTTGCGGTCTATAACATGTTCAGGGCAGTTTCTAGGGTGTTGCTATAAATTTGCTAAGGTACACAACATTGTTGCTTGGTTGTTGGGTGCAGTTGCTAGAGTACATGAGGTGGTTGCTAGTAGGGCTGTGTATCACCAGTAAGGTCACTATATGATATGTATCCCGATACGGGACTGCACTAAATTTCACCTCTTAATAAACACTGCATACTCTAGGGCCACTGCTGACTGTAGGTGGAGCAGACATTTGATCTCTACATTATGAAGAGCCTCCAGAACTGTATAATATCAGTAATGATGTAGGTTTCACGAATATCCAGGATGGTGCTGCTGAGTTCGGATGCCGTCCAGGTCGCACCGCTTAGATTGTGTTTTTATTTACTTTTGTACTTTCTTTTGCTCTATTTACACGCATATCGTCTGCACTGATCACTTACGACAAAGGAACACTTTTTGACACTGGACACCGCTTCACTAACCTGTTTCAGGACACTTTATCCTCCAACCCATCATGGCCATCTGAGATTCTCCAGAACAGCGAGATGAACAATGGCCATCTGAATAACCACCTGAGGCAACAATCAAGAAACACTGCGGGAAACGTGCTGGGATTCGCAACAGACTGAGAAAAAGAGCACACAGCTGTCCTCTGCCGAGCATTCTGCTCCCCAATGTCCAGTTTTTGGAGAATAAGATGGACGATCTTAGAGCCAGGATAAGTTTCCAATGGGACATAAGGGACTGTAACATCCTTTGTTTGTCTTAAACATGGCTCACAACCTTGGTCCCGGACACTGTTGTAACGCTGTCTGATAACTTCTCTGTTTTACGGATGGACACCGGAATATAAAGAAAGGCTCGTTCAAGAACCCCCAGGGCAGAGGGTAGTGACACGTTGGTCCGCCCACTCTGAAGCCATGCTACAGTCTGCTCTTGATGACGTAGACAGAGACATGTTCTGAACAAGTTCTTCTGATGTCAGCAAGTTCACGGATGTAGCATTAAGATTCGTAAACACGCTAACTGAACAAGCTATGGATACAATAACTATAAGGACCTTCTCAAATCATAAACCGTTGGTGGAAAGAACAATCCGTGCTGCAGTAAACAAATGCACTGCTGCATACAACGCCGGGCTCTCATCGGGTACCATGAGTGAGTACAAAACATTGTGTTATGCTCTCTGATGCATTGTAAAAGCCGCAAAACACAGATACAGGGAATGCATAGAGTCCTATTTCCAACTAAATGACTCCCGACGAATGTGGCAAGGACTAAGAACCATCTGTGCCTTTGGAAACAAATCATCTGCAACTGTGAAAGCAGAACCGTCGCTGGCTGGCAAGTTTAACAATTTCTACGGCCCCTTTGAATGCAACCGCAGCAACGCGAGTCTGCCGATTAACGCATCAGGAGGCATTGGAATACCTGTCTGTATGAAGTTCGGAGGGCTCTAAAGCGAGTGAACGTCAGGAAAGCACCAGGTCCTGATGGAATTTCTGGCCGTCTATTGTCCGGTTGCCCTCACGTCAACAGTCATGAAGGTCTTTGAGAAACTTATAAAGAACAACATTTGCTCCTCCATCCCTGATACTTTGGATCCTCTTCAGTTTGCCTATCACCCTAATAGATCCACTGAAGATGCCATCTCTTACATCCTGCACTCTTCTTTCATGCATATTGACAGCAGCAATGGGAACTATGTAAGGCTGCTATTCATCGACTATTGCTTAGCTTTCAATACTATAGTCCCCATCAAGCTAGCTTTTAAACTCATGGACCTTGGCCTGAATTCTTCACTATGCAACTGGATTCTTGATTTCCTCTCTGGCAGACCTCAAGAGGTGAAAGTAGGCCAATACACCTCCAACTCTATCACACATCATGGTGCCAGGACAATTGTCTTTCTATAAGTGTGAGTAAAACTAAAGAGCTGATTGTGGACTTCAGGAAGAGACAGCAGCAGCCTTACACTCCTCTTATGATCAGTGGGACCCCTGTGGAGAGGGTGAGCAGCTTCAAGTACCTTGGTATAAACATCTCAGAGGACCTGACTTGGACTACCCACATTCAAACTCAGGTTAATAAAGCCAGGCTAAGACTGTACCATCTGCGTCAGCTGAGCTGAGTGACTTAGTGTATCTCAGTGTGGTATTGGAAAAGCTCCAGTCAAGGCTGCAGAGCCCTGCAGAGAGTTGTGCGCTCAGCTGAGCACATCTCAGGGTCTGCTCTCCCCTCTCTACAGGACATCTACCTCAAACGTTGCAAAAGCAGAGCTGTTAAAATCATTAAGGACACAAATCACCCTCGTAACTCTCTTTTCATTTTGCTGCCATCTGGTAAGTGCTTCCGCAGCCTGATGGCAAAAACTGAGAGACTTAGGAGGAGCTTCTTCCCCCAGGCCATCAGGCACCTAAACTCTAACTCAGTCTCTTAACCTCTACATGATTTCACTTAATTATCAGTAAGATACTGAATATACTGACATTGACACTTGCAGACAGTAATTTCTATATTTTTTATTTTTATTTAGTTTATTACCTCTGTGTAAATACCCTGTACAACCTGTTTGCACATTCTCCTCTTGTACATTCCTGCTCATCTTAATATTTAAACAGTAAAAACAGTAAAATTATTATTTACTGCAAACAGTAAAATAAAAAAACTTGAACAGTCTGGCTGCTTTTTCTTCTGTTATGGGCGTATTCAAGCCGCGCGCTTCAGTTTGAATCTGAATAGCGCGTTCGGCGCGGGGGCATGGTCACATTAGATATAATGAAGAGAGACTTGAAAAACAGACATCGCGTTGTTTTCATATGGATTACTTTATCACAGAATATCTGTTTTCGGCGGCACTTGTTCATTTTAATGACGTGTTTGTAAAAGAAGATCAGCGCAGACAAAGGCTGCAGACAGCGCACCTTGTTTGTTATCTTTATTTTATAAGTGCACAAAGTTTTGTTGTTATTATGTCTGTATCCAAAAAAAAGTAGACCCTTTACAGATTCGATTGATGTATTGCTCTTATCTGTACGATTAAAACTGAAAGTGTAATTTAAGTTCTTTTCGGGGGTTATCAGGAGAAAATGACTCAAAATGCGTATCCGCGTTAATCGACTCGAAAGGGTTAATAACTGACTTACATTTCACTGCTGGTCATATGCTCTTGAATCTTAAAACATTGGGCACTCTTGACCAGGTACAATATTCTGATTGTTTGCATCTTGTTTTCAATCCCATAAATAATAATGTACTCATTCTAATATAATTATATTGCAATGTCCTCATTCTAATATACAGGTCTCAATAAATTAGAATGTAATGGAAAAGTTCATTTATTTCAGTAATTAAACTCAAATACTGAAACTTGTGTATTAAATAAAGACTGAAGTAGTTTAAGTCTTTGGTTCTTTTAATTGTGATGATTTTGGCTCACATTTAACAAAAACCCACAAATTCACTATCTCAACAAATTAGAACACACAAGACCAATTAAAAAAAAAACCTTTTTAGTGAATTGTTGGATTTCTGGAAAGTATGTTAATTTACTGTACATGTATTCAATACTTGGTAGGGGCTCCTTTTGCTTTAATTACTGCCTCAATTTGGCATGGCATAGAGGTGATCAGTTTGTGGCACTGCTGAGGTGGTATGGAAGCCCAGGTTTCTTTGAAAGTGGCATTCTGCTCATCTGCCTTTTTTGGTCTCGTTCCTCATTTTCCTTTTGATAATACCCCATAGATTCTCTATGGGGCTCTGGTCTGGTGAGTTTGCTGGCCAGTCAAGCACATAAACACCCATGGTCATTTAACCAACTTTTGGTGCTTTTGGCAGTGGGCAGGTGCCAAATCCTGCTGGAAAATAAAATCAGCATCTTCAAAAAGCTGGTCAGCAGAAGGAAGCATGAAGTGCTCCAAAATTTCTTGGCAAACGGGTGCAGTGACTTTGGTTTTCAAAAACACAATGGACCAACACCAGCAGATGACATTGCACCCCAAATCATCACAGACTGTGGAAAGACTGTAGCCACATTAAAAAAGTTAACAGCTTAAGTCATTTGTGGATTAATGCGTATTAGAGATGTGAACCGTTTAAAACGATTCAGTTCAATTTGGTGAACTGAATTATTCGTTCGCGAACCGGATATCCAGACTGCTTTGATTTGAACTCACAAAAGACACGAAAGAGAAGACAATGCTGAATAAAGTCGTCATTTTTGCTATTTTTGGACAAAAATGTATTTTCGATGCTTCAAAAATTTTCTAACTGACCCTCTGATGTCACATGGACTACTTTGATGATGTTTTTCTTACCTTTCTGGACATGGACAGTATACCGTACACACAGCTTCAATGGAGGGACTGAGAGCTCTCGGACTAAATCTAAAATATCTTAAACTGTGTTCCAAAGATAAACGGAGGTCTTACGGGTTTGAAACAACATGAGGGTAAGTTATTAATTACATAAATTTGCTATCTGGGTGAACTAACCCTTTAATGTTTGCAACATAAGTTTCATTTTGAATATTTGTTTCTACCTTTTATGGAAGCTGTAAGGAGGAGGCTACTATTTTTATTGTTTTCACTGTTTGCTCTGATGTTGTGGCCAGTTAGGTGGTAAGTTAAAGTACTCTTTGGTTGTCAATTTGTTTTTTTCTGAGCAGCTTAGTTAATATTTAACTCCTCAGACTAGTGGTCTTTAAATTCTAAATATTGTTGCATCCTTTAAAAACTCCTAGACTCATATCGATATACCCAGGGACACTGAAATGTTTAAAGAATAAAACTTAAAACATCTTCCTGCTCGACATACTTTAATTTATCCAGTGAGCAGTTTGGGTCCTTTAGTTTTTCGGAGAGCAGCTTAACTCCTGAATCTCCAGGGTGATTATAGCTTAGATCCAGCTCTCTCAAGCATGAGGGGTTTGAAGTCACAGCTGAAGACAAATAACAACATCCCTCCTCTGTCACCATACAGCCAGACAATCTACAAAAACATAAAACAACAGTAAACATCACATTAGTTTGTTTGTTCTGTATATCACATTATGTGTTGTATCCTTTGCATATTTGTCATTCTGATCTTGTCAGTCAGGTCAAATGTGTAATATTCACAGAAACAGAACATACTTTATGAATATGTGCAATTAGCTTGTTTGGGTACTGAATATTTGATTATTACATTTTTAAAGAGGAGGAAGAAGCATAGAAACATATGCTATTCACACAAGCCTCATTCCTATTAACCCTCTGGAGTCGATTAACGCATATACGCGTTATGAGTCATTTTCTCCTGATAACCCCGAAAAGAACTTAAATTACACTTTCAGTTTTAATCGTACAGATAAGAGCAATACATCAATCGAATCTGTAAAGGGTCTACTTTTTTTTGGATACAGACATAATAACAACAAAACTTTGTGCACTTATAAAATAAAGATAACAAACAAGGTGTCAGCGCTTTGTCTGCGCTGATCTTCATTTACAAACATGTCAATAAAATGAACTGTAACTCAGTGAATACTCAACGAAGAGACATGAGAGAGATATCTATAGAAAGCTTGACATGTCTACTTTTAAACTAAACAAGTACCGTCGAAAACAAACATTCTGTGATAAAGTAATCCATATGGAAACAAGGCGATGTCCGTTTTTCACGTCTCCCTTCATTATATCTAATGTGACCACGCCCCCGCGCCGAACGCGCTATTCAGATTCAAACTGAAGCACGCGCGGCTTGAATACGCCGACAAAGAAAAAAACGCAGCGAGACTGTTCTTCAAGTTCTTTTTATTTTACTGTTTGCTTCGCGATGAGAGGAATAAGACATAATTCACCCCAAAAAGATGCGATGTGGTTGAGGATTTGAGAAATGGATTTCCTCAAAAAAAAAGAATGAAGCACTTTATTCAGCAGAGATCATAAACATGAGTAAGTCTCTTTTTATTTATTTATATACTTGTACTAGTTTTCACATAAAGTGTAAACATTTTACTAGACTTTTTCCAAACTATTATGAAGTTTCAATAACAATATACAATACTATACCATTCAAAAGCTTGATGTAAATAATATAAATGTAACTGTAACAAATGTAACAAAAATGGTGTTCTTTTAATTTATCCCCCCTAAAAAACCTGAAAAATATTCTCAGCTCTTTTCAACATTAATAATAATAATAATGATGATAAATAATAATAATAACAATAAATGTTTTTTGTTGTTGTTGTTGTAGAAAATAATATTGTTAAAAGGATTTCTGAAGGATTGTGGGACTGGAGTAATGAAGCAAAAAAATTGTTTGAAAGTCAGCTTTGATTGTTCCTAATAAACTGTTTAACTGCTCCCCCAAGTGGATATTAAATTATGTTGTGGGATAATTAAATATATTCTAAATAAACTACAAACATAAAATTATATAGATTTATTTTGTTCTCACATTCTCTCTTGTAACTCTTCCCTCTCAGTGGCACAGATGACTGAATGGCTCATTATGCAGCTCATTATGCAGGCCTTTGTCTTCTCAGGTGTAAATCATAATGATATTCATGATAGTTGACGCCTACTCGCATATGACTTTTACATTTTCTAAGACACTTTTTGTTGGTAAATCAATATATTATTTTCTGTAAGTGAGTAAACAAGATGATTTTCACATAATTTAGAAAGAAAAATTCTAGGCTACAAGCTCCAGTTCGCAAAAGTCCCGGGAACCATTGTTCTTTATGTGTTTTTTGCCTTATTCAAGTGTTTTAACATTTTTAGTTTTTCACTAACCACGCATAAATTTTTTTTCTCAAAAACACAATCATGTACATACATGCTGCTCACATAATATTATAGCCCAGTTTGTGCTAATTACAGTGAGATTAGACTTTGACATTTGTGCTTTTTTCAGTTTCTTATAAATATCTAAATGGGTAGTGTGGTGTATCGTGTGGAAGACAATAAACCAGACTGAGCAGAAACTACCGAACATGTCTTTACTCTGTTGTTTCAGTGAACAGACCCTCAACTACAGATGCCCCATTGGCTCAAATATCGTTTGCCAAACAATACTTAACACAATCACTGCCATTTCAATAATGACCCACAAGGTGGCAGCCTTAACCTGTAAATACACAAGTCTATAACAGGTAGAGCATGACAAAACTTCTCCAGGCCCCAAAAATACCCTTAGACTCCACAGGGTTAATGTGCTCATATGACGACATCCTCAGACCTCAGCATTAGTTCTCAATCATTTAACTGGTCAGGTTGGTTCAAGCATCCCTTCTGGCTGCAAATGACCATATTGAATATCATATTAATTTTAAATTTCTGGATAATGATTTTTAATATGGATAATAATTCCTTTGTTTACGTTTCAGTTCTTCAGCGACAGAACTGTTTGTGTCCGTTATGAAATAACTCACGGTCGGAAACTGCATCTTGGTAGTAAAAACACGGCATGGTTTTGCAGCGTACAGTGTCACAAACAGAATGAGACGATCCACCGGAAAAAAGAATGAATGAAAGACAGGCGAAAGATAGTTTATTTGAATTTGGCGAATTTTTGACGCACCTGTCAGCTGATGGAGGCGGAACTTATAGCGATCGCCTTTTCTTTGTTAGTTTTATTTTTCAACAGTTTTTATATATGTGAGAGTGTGTTTTATGTTTAATGTGAATGTATCTGCATGATTACCATCTGTTTGAGTGCAAATCACCCCAAATCAGCTCGCTATTACTGCATGATCACAGCTATCAAAGTGAACGCGTCTATATGAATAGAGAGAGTGGATTATTTACTTTGTGTTATTACCATCTGTATAAGTGGCTATCAGCACATCAGCACTTATTTGCATCGTAATTCATTGTAAACTATGCATTTCTAGCAATCTCAGGATTATCTGTAATTGGCAAACAAAGTTAAATCTTTTTTTATTTCTCTTATTATTGTTATTTTTCTTACTCAAATTATTCTTATTGTATTTTTCTAGTGCTCAAATAAATCACTTATATGATATCTAAGTTTCTGTCTAGCAGGGGCAGACTGGCCATCGGGAGCACCGGGACATTTCCCGGTGGCCTGATGGTCATTCTGGCCTGCCGGCTGCCGCTGGGCAGTCGATCGGGCTGATGTGCAATAGGCTGGTATGCAACTGCAAATTAATTGACAGACTTATGAATCTACAAATCAGGCGATCGTGGAGTGAAAATGACACCACCACATGACCAAACATCAGCGAAACACTGCCTAATTGGCTAAATCCATAGTCAGGCTTTATCTTAGAAAACTGCGCCAAAAAATGGAGCGTAAACTCAAAGGAGGAGCAGAGAGGGAACGTATAAAAATGAGAAAAGCCCTGGCCACAGATGCAGCAAGTTGCTGCAAAATCCCAGCCATGTTCACCAGTAAGGGAGCAGGTCGGTCAGAATTACATTTATATTTACTAGGGATGGGACGGTTCACTGAAAAAATCCGAACCACTCGGTTCACCACACACGGTTCGGCACACTCTGGGACCGCTGTTCAACATAAATCTGACAAAGCATCTGTAATATGGTTTAAATAAAGAACACATAAAACAAACAGGCTTCAGATAATATATGTTTCTGTTGATGCATGTGCATTCTGGATTCCCAGACATTACAACAACAGCGATAAAAAAAAATTTAAAAAAAGTGACAGTCTTATTAATCGATATATTAATCGAACAGCACCAACAAAGAATTCACTCACTGCTCTTGATTGAAAAGCTTTTGTAACTTTAATGAAGAATTATCTTTCATTTATAGTACAAAATGCTATGCAGTTTTACATTTGATTACTTTATTCAATTTTTGTACTTAAAAACTAATGTAAGACCTATATAAAAAAAACCTGAAAGGCAGGTTATTTTATTTGTATCTTTACTCTATTGTATTTATTTGTGCTGTTGCTTGTTGTTAGAATATTCTTAGTAATATATATATATATATATATATATATATATATATATATATATACACACACAGGTACCGAAACCGTGACTCTAAAACCGTGAAACAAACCGAACTGTGAAAAAGTTGAACTGTTACACCCTAATATTTACATAATCATTTGGCAGACGGACGTTTTCATTTAAAGCGACTTAGAATAGATAAAATCTATAAAAAAAAGATATATAAGATATATATATATATATTACAAATGTATATAATGATAGATGTTTTAAAAGAGCATCTTAATGACAAACTAGCACACTATTTTACATTTGGGGATACAGTATTTTTTTAGTGCCAAAATTAACCAGAAATGTATTTTACATTTCTAGCCAACAATATGTAGCCTAGTGTACAATGCTTATTTATTTTGAAGGTGACGAAGGAAGCAACAGTAGCACTAGCGCTACAAGATTTTGATTTATTTTTTAAGTATCACCCAATTCAAGCAACTGAAAGAGCCAAAGAGTTTAGTAGTCTGGTGGACACGTGAATTGGGTGGTGGTGACTGCAGCAACAGAGGTGGCCTGGGCTGGAGTCAAATTCCCGGCCTGATTTACTGTCCCAGTCCGCCACTGCTGTCTAGTGTTTTAGAATTGAAAAAAACTATGCAGTGGTATGTTTTTGGTACATAACAGAACTTGCATCTGTCTTACGAATGTACTGCAAATGCTCTAAAGAATGCTGAAGGCAAACAGAAATGAGATATACAGCTCTCTGCTTACAGCGCATTAGTCACGTTCATCAGGAAAGTAATTGAAACACACACAAACACACATTTTGACCAAATAATGCGTCAGTAATAGCGGTTCACGTCCATGATTTGGCACGATTGCGTTCACATCAGCAGCGAATCATACCCCAGTTCACATGAACCATACCCCAGACCCCCATTCTTAAATGGACTAAGGTATGGTTCACAGGTGTACACCCGAGTTCAGAAGACAGTGCTCACGTCAATCGGACCTGAGTACGCACCAAATTTGCTAGTGTGAAAGCACCCTGGGAGAAAGTTTACAACCCTTTGTTCTCAGGCATATGTTTTGCATATGGACTTTGATTGGATGTTTTATTAAAGATTCTGGTAACACTAATATCTTCCATGGGTATCAATGTATAATATAAATGAAAATTTAGCCATTAAAAATGCAGCCAAAAGATACCAAACATGGAATACCTGTGATCTCTGTTAACAAAAGTAAGCAATTCTAAAATGTTCATTTAAAAGAGTTTGTATCAATACATAAGCAAAACACTATAAGAGGAAAAATTATGAGATGGGGAAAATTGGGTACATGTCCCTACATTTCTCAAGTGGTTATATCAAGAGGGAGATAGATACAATTAGGATGGAATTTAGAGTACAAGTGTAGATTTGTCTGTTTCCACGTGATCTTAGAGTGAAAACTCTACATTTCTTTGAGTTGTAAAACAATTTTATCTTGATGTGTGTCTTTGTTACCATGGTAACCAGAGGCCTAATTCTCTCTATCACATCTTTTGCTTGTTGAGGAGTGTTATATTCCACTATTTATTAAATATAACAAATACTCCAGTGTCTGACTGGTCCAAATGATACAATTTTAATAATCAAAACATCATCTCTAATTAACTTATTTTATTTAAAAAAAGTTTATTATTATTAGTTTTTTTTTTTTTTTCAGAAATACTGTGTTCATTTTTCTGGTAAATAAATTATTTTTGTATATGATATGACAATTTCACGAAGTGAGTTCTAGAGATCATGTTCATATATATATTCATGTTCATGCAGCAGCGAATTGTGTAATAAATTAAACCATACATCTGCAGCTTTTATTCCCACAGACACGCAGAACATCCAGGATTCATATTTAAATGGTATTTTTGTGGTTTAATATTCACAGACACTAGTCCATATTTGAGTGTATTACTAGTTTTAATTTATTCACCAAAATTTGGCAAATTCTGTGACATTCTGCATTATACAGTAAATTCCATTTTTATTACTGGATTCCACGATCCTGTCCGTATTTTCAGCATCATGGAAATCCTAGGGCCCTACTTATGGTTTGTGGGTCCAGTTGTGATTTATTAAAGCAATGAGGTCCCGTTACGCTTTATATGGACCAACATAACAGTAATGCTTGAGGTTGAACTAAGCAGTTTATTATTATAAATTTTTTTTTTCATATTTATAGTTCATTATTAATACAGTTGTTTTATTTACTAGTGTAATTTCAGATGTTCCAGTCTGTTACATTTTCAAAAATAACTAAATGCTTAGTAACAATACAAAACAAATCTGATGTAATTTATGTAATCTACAGCTTGCTGTGCATTAAATGGAGGCAAAGAACCACCCAACGCACACGAAGATCTAGCATTCTGCCCACTTTAAAGGGGTCATATGATGCAATTTCATGTTTTCCTTTCTCTTTGGAGTGTTACAAGCTGTTCATGCATAGATAAGATCCCTAAAGTTGCAAAGACTAAATTCTCAAACCCAAAGAGATATTACAAACCCAAATCAGAAAAAGTTGGGACAGTATGGAAAACGCAAATAAAAAAAGAAAGTAGTGATTTCTAAATTTACTTTGACTTGTATTTCATTGCAGACAATATGAACACAAAATATTTCATGTTTTGTCTGGTCAACTTCATGTCATTTGTAAATATGCATCCTTTCCTGTCATTCAGACCTGCAACACATTTAAAAAAAAGTTGGGACAGGAGCAATTTAGGGCTAGTAAGGAGTTAAAATGGTTAAATGATGTGATTTGAAACAGGTGATGTCAACAGGTGATTGTAATTATGATTTGGTACAAAAGCAGCATCCAAGAAAGGTCTAATCCTTTAGGAGCAAAGATGGGCAGAGGATCGCCAGTTTGCCAACAAATACGTGAGAAAATTATTGAAATGTTTAAAAACAATGTTCCTCAAAGAAAGATAGGAAGAGATTTGGATATTTCACATTCAACAGTGCATAACATAATTAAAAGGTTCAAGGAATTTGGAGGAATTGCAGTGCGTAAAGGACAAGGGCGCAAGCCTACGCTGAACAACCGTGCTCTCCGATCCCTCAGGCGGCACTGCATCAAGAATCGTCATTCATCTATAAGCGATATCACCACATGGGCTCAGGACTACTTTGGCAAACCTTTGTCAAGTACCACAATACGTGGTTGCATCCACAAATGCCAGTTAAAACTGTGCCAAAAGGAAGCCCTATTTTAACAGTGACCAGAAGCGCCGTCGACTTCTCTGGGCTCGGAGGCATCTGGGATAGACCATCACACAGTGGAAACGTGTACTGTGGTCAGATGAATCAGTATTTCAGGTATTTTTTGGGAGGAATGGACGCCGTGTGCTCCGGACCAAAGAAGAAAAGGATCATCCAGACTGTTACCAGCAACAAGTCCAAAAGCCAGGGTCTGTCATGGTATGGGGTTGTGTCAGTGCCCTTGGCAAAGGTAACTTGCACTTCTGTGAAGGCACCATTAATGCTGAAAAGTACATAGAGATTTTGGAGCATAATATGCTGCCTTCAAAAAGACATCTTTTCCAGGGACGTCCATGCATATTTTAACAAGACAATGCAAAACCACATTCTGCACACATTACAAAGTCCTGGCTGCGGAGGAAGAGGGTACGGGTACTTGACTGGCCTGCCTGCAGTCCCGACCTGTCTCCAATAGAGAATGTGTGGTGCATTTTGAAGCGCAAAATGCGACAACAAAGACCCCGTACTGTTGCCCACCTTAAAACTTGTTTGCAGGAAGAATGGGACAAAATTACACCTGAAACACTTCATCACTTGGTGTCTTCAGTCCCTAAACGTCTTTTAAGTGTTGTGAAAAGGAATGGCAACATTACAAAGTGGTAAATGCTTTACTGTCCCAACTTTTTTTTAAATGTGTTGCAGGTCTGAATGACAGGAAAGGATGCATATTTACAAATGACATGAAGTTGACCAGACAAAACATGAAATATTTTTTGTTCATATTGTCTGCAATGAAAAACAAGTAAAAGTAAATTTAGAAATCACTTCTCTTTTTTTTTATTTGCGTTTTCCATACTGTCCCAACTTTTTCTGATTTGGGGTTGTATTTCTAAAAGACTGGTTGTAGGAGCCAAAATACCGTGTTTTATGCAAAGATAATTTGTTACATTTTTTTTGTATTTCTATGTGTTATTTAAGCTGACCCCATCTAGTGGCTCATGTGAAGATGCAAGGCTATACAGGAAGTGACAGTCTTTGACCTTTCGGTCTGACTCCATGTGTTGACCCAAGCTTCAATCTACTTTATATCTTTGCAATCCTTTACTCTATCAAGGATTAGTTTTTTCTCTGTTCAACTCATCTTCTCTATCCTCCGATTTATGTTTTTCTTTGAGTACAGCCAGCTTTGCTAAAATGGCCGCTCTTTCCGCTTCCACTTTTAGACTTGCAGAAGCAACTGAAAATGTTCTTGCTCTGGACTCACAAATGGAGACTTGAGATATGCTGTATTTAAGGGCCACTTCAATCTCCTGAGGTTTTGACCAATCAACTATGTGGACAATGGATTTGTAAAGACTGTCAGTGTCAAGCCTTTTTTTGTTCAGCCACCAAAGTGGATGTCTAGACAAAGTCAAAGTCACCTTTATTTATATAGCGCTTTAAACAAAATACATTGCGTCAAAGCAACTGAACAACATTCATTAGGAAAACAGTGTCAATAATGAAAAAATGATAGTTAAAGGCAGTTCATCATTGAATTCAGTTATGTCATCTCTGTTCAATTAAATAGTGTCTGTGCATTTATTTGCAATCAAGTCAACGATACCGCTGTAGATGACACTACACTGGTCACTGCCCTCCTAAAACACCTAGTTTAAACGTTCCCCACATGTCTACGTAACTGTGTGGGAAGATTTGCATAATGCCGTCCAAATGTTTCCATAAAGAAAGGTGTAACTTTTATTCTTGCTGTAGTATTTCTGCTGCTGTCGTTGCTGCAGCTGACGCCACCTCCATGTTGTGGAGACACCGTTTGTTCCATTGTGAAAGTGAAGCTACTTTGTTTGGCCTTCCAAAAGAGGACAAAACTAGAAATCAGTGGTTAAGTTGTATTTACAACACTGTTCCAGAACAGTTCCAGTTCACCCCAAATATTCAGATGTGTGCCGTGCATTTTATGGAGGACTGTTTCCTGAACCTACAGAGTAGTCTACAATGTGTCTGTGCTCAAAGGCTGTTTCTATAAAGTTGAGCAATTCCAACTTTGCAAGGACAGTATGGCGCTTCTGACTCACAACCTGAAAGTGCATTTTTTATATTTAAAGAATTTGCCAATGATGATTCAAACATGAGTTTTGAGCAGTGTAGAGTAGCGCTTGTTGTTTCTCCGATCACAAATGCAGACATGGTTTTATGTTTTCGCATTACTATATGTAACACATCACGTTAAAAGACAGTAAAAGTCATTATAATCAGTAATTATGTCCACACTGAATGCAACAAATGCCTGTAATAGGTTTTTTAATGTTTTTGTCTCGTTGCTCCATTACAGTATAGTAAGGGGTGTAACATTTCCGTCACACGCTTGAGTTATTCAGCCAATGAAAATGCACTGAATAGCTGGCCAATCAGCATACACCTCACTTTTATGTGTATAAAGTAATATGCATTGCTAAGAATTAATTTGGAAAATTTTAAAGACGATTTTGTCAATATTTAGATTTTTTTTTTCAACCTTTAGATTCCAGATTTTCAAATAGCTGTATTTCGGCCAAATATATATCCTAACAAACCATACATCATTGGAAAGCTTATTTGTTCAGCTTCTTGTTGTTTATTTATTCAGCTTCAGATGTATTAATCTGAAATTCCAAAAAATTTACCCTTATGACTGGTTTTGTGGTCCAGGGTCACAAATAATGTAGCAATTCAGTATGAAAGCCATTACCATTAGATTGACAACAAGGTTCTGTGCTCCTGGATGTTAGGAGCAAAGAAACATTTGAATACTGTCGTAGTTGAGAAAAAAAAAGTTGAATTAACTTTACAGATAATGTTCCCTTTTAACTTTGACTGAAATGTGTTGTTAAAACTCATAACTGGATAAAGCTCTTCCTGACCCCCTTCCCTGTTCACTTCATCTTCCAAATTTTACAGTAGGTCAGACTCCAGTGTTTCACTGCTGCACAGAAAGCTGGGATCTGAGGTCTTATGAAGTTGTGATGTGAACAAGAAAGGGCCTGAGATTACTTCAGTGCTGAAGAGGACCAAGAAAAGGACCAGGTTCTCTTTTGAGTCCACTATAATGTGAACACCATAAGATCACTTTCGGCTGGTTCACTTTACATGAAATAGGTTTGGATCTTTAAAAAAAAAGAAAAAAAAAATACTATATGTGAAAACACCCATAGAGTCATTTTCAGCACATTAGACAAACAATTAACAGTGAATCTGTACATATAAAAATATTAATATAAAATATTTAAATAATATTATTTGCAAATAGTTCAATGCATAACAAATATACATTTACAGTAAAATTACATTACTAATATGTATTGCTTTCTTATCTTTGCTTTCAATAAAAATATTTTTTTTATTATTTTACATTTAGCTGACACTTTTATCCAAAGTGACTTACAATTGCTATATATGTCAGAGGTCGCACGCCTCTGAAGCAACTAGGGGTTAAGTGTCTGGAGCAACTAGGGGTTAAGTGTCTTGCTCAGGACACATTGGTGTCTCACAGTTGATTCGAACCCGGGTCTCTCACGCCAAAGGCATGTGTCTTATCCACTAAGCCAACACCACCCCCATGAAGTATTTTCATGAAGTATATAAAATTATATATATATATATATATATATATATATATATATATATATATATATATATATATATATATATATATATATATATATATATATATATATATATATATATAAAATGAATAGCTTTAAAACTTATTGATGCTTCAGCAGATTTAAAAACTTAAATTAGCTTAAATTAGCACTTCATTAGCTGTTTAGAAAGCACTTGTCAGAAGAAACAGTCGAGCTACAAAGAAGGACAGCAGCTTGTGAGTGTTTTGCCTTGTTTTCTCATCAGACTAGTGTGTGATCGTCATTGCTAGGAAAGTTTTTGGTTTAAATTGTGTGTGTCTTACCCTGGTTAATACGTGCTGAAAGTGGCGCTTGGTTTTGCGTTTGCCTATCGCGGGACTGCCTGGTTTCGATCTGCTAAATAGTGAGGTGTGGCCAAAGCCAGTGAAAGTACTTAATTAGCTGTTTAGAAAGCACTTGTCAGAAGAAACAGTCGAGCTACGGAGAAGGACAGCAGCTTGTGAGTGTTTTGCCTTGGTTTCTCATCAGACTAGTGTGTGATCGTCATTGCTAGGAAAGTTTTTGGTGTAAATTGTGTGTAGCCATGTTTCCATCAACTTGTCAATCGAATTATCTGAAGTTCGGTAAAAAAAAATCATGCGAATAAAGCTGCTGAAAGTGTGTTTCCATCAAACGGCTTTAAAGCGAATAAAAACCTGTGCGTAATGACGTCACATGCTGTTTTGCGATCAAATTGGTATATCGAATTGATTTCAAACATTTTAAGGTGTTTCCATTCATTTTCGCATTGAATCGCACAACATTCTAGCAAACATTTGCGAACAAAGTTTTGCTAAACAAAATGGAGCGCGCCATTTACCAACAAATGAACAATATTGCACAAGTTATAATAGTGCTTATGTGCCAGCTGATAGCGACTTAGCAATGTGTTGATAACGTCGTTGTTTTCTTATTATAACTTGATATGATGATGCAGATGCACGTAAATCCCAGATGACAACGGAGGCGGCCTGTGGTGTGGGAACGACAGCGCTCCAAACAGTTCTGGGAGATCCTGGTTCAGAGACATTTTACGGAAAACCTTTTGGTTGAAGCATTTTCGGATGACCAAGACAACATTTGACCTGTTGTGTCATTTTATTGGCCCGTCCCTTTCCCCAGATGTCGCAAGCTCTCGCCCTCCGGTTCCAACCGAGAAGCGTATCGCCATTGCGCTCTACAAACTGGCTACATGCGCAGAGTACAGAGTGGTAGGCGAAACGTTTGTAGTCAGCAAAACCACCGTGCACTGGTGTGTTTACGCCGTGTGCAATGCCATACGAACGAGGATGATGCGAAGATATATATACCTACCTGGAGTGGATGAGGCGCATGATATCTCCTTGCGTAACTCCAGAGCGCACCTTGTGCCACAGGTGTATGGCGCAATAGACGGGACTCACGTCCCGATTAGACCCCCTGCTGAAGGCTACAGGGATTTTGTCAATAGAAAGGGCTGGCCATCAATCGTACTACAGGCTGTGGTAGACGATCGTTGCATCATAAGGGACATTTGTGTCGGCACTCCCGGTAGTGCGCATGACGCGGCAGTCTTCACCACTTCTGACCTGAACAGGTGCGTCTGTTTACCTTGGTAGATGGTACACTTAAGCAATCTCAGATTGAATGAAAATGGAATTCATATATTACGTTTCATTTCCACATTGATGTACAGTACAGGCCAAAAGTTTGGAAACATTACTATTTGTAATGTTTTTAAAAGAAGTTTCTTCTGCTCCTCATTTCCCTCCGGCACCGCTGCGAGACAACTCTCTTTTTTGACCCATGTATCGCTGTTTGAGCGCTTTCCATTTACTCCGGAGGACGTCCTACGGCTTGTTGTAACCTTTGTTGGCCATTTCCTTCGCGAGTTCCTGATAAATTATGGCATTTCTTAGATTTTTGCTATCTAAAATAGCCGTTATATTTTTCTCATAAATTAAATTTAAAAAGCATCTCGTCTCCTCGTTTGACCACTTACATCTGTCTTTGATACCCGCCATGTGTGCAAAGCGTTTGCGTTTGCGCTCAACTGGTTTGGGAAAAAAAAAAATCACGCGTGTGCAAACATAGGAGGCGCAAACAGAGCGGAAATAAACTAAAACTTCTTCCGGGTTGCAACCATAAAATGACCTAAAACTTAAATCGCTAATCATTATTTATCCGGCAAATAACGTTTCCATCAGCGTTTATCGCATAAGCCCTATATCGATCAAGATAACATCCGATGAGACCGACCGTATTTCATTTGAGTCGATTTTCACGAAATTCAATCGAATTTTACTGTTTCCATAAGGCATTTTTCATTCTATATCACATAATTCGGATAAAAACGTGTTGATGGAAACATAGCTTGTGTCTTACCCTGGTTAATATGTGCTGAAAGTGGCGCGGGACTGCCTGGTTTCGATCTGCTAAATAGTGAGGCGTGGCCAGCTGACTTCAATCACAGATAATCAGGCTAATACAAAAGCGCTAAGTTTCACCGCGGCAGCCCTCGTGTGAGCCCTCCTCGTGTGAAGACGGACGAGTGTAAAGACAATCGACTCTACCTGCGCGACTCCAGTGAGCAAGAATAAACATATGTTAAACTAACTGTCTGTGTGATATGCTTGAAGTGTTTTATATCTATGGATTTCATTGTAGCCAAGTAAAGTATTAGCGTTAATTTGAGAGGCTTAATTGATTAAATATGTTTTAGGCTACTCGCTGTTGGCTCGGCTGATTAACGTAAATCTTCATTTTAAAAAAAATGCTCCAAACATTTTTCTAAATTAACTTGATAAAGAAATGAAAAGAAACATAACACAAAACTGACCCCTTTTTTAATTGATGCAAATAGGGCAGGCTTCTGCTGTGTAAAAATATAAATAAATAAAAACACGGGCTCGTGTCAGACTCGGGCTGATAATTCTGATGAGCTGTCGGACACTGGTCGGGCTAGGGCCTGAGCGTCTCGGGCCAGGCCCGGGCTCGGGCCTAGATTTGAGGCCCGTGCAGGGCTCGAAGTTAGACTGTCATGTCAGTGTAATTATAACGGGTTGAATTATCAGATTATGAAAGTTATGAGGTTATGAAATGTTTTTTCTATGTTTGTTTTTCTATTGTCGACGTCAACTTCTCATTTTTTTTTTTACTAATGTCTAAAAATATAAATGGAAGGATAACCCAAAAAAGGCCCAAGGCCCGGCCCGGCCCGCATATGAGCTATAACGTGAAAATTGGCCTGAAGCCCGGCCCTAGGGGCATAAATAAGTCGGGGCCCATCGGGCTCGGGCTGAAATGCAGGGCTTTACCTCCGAGGAAAACATACTGGTGCTCTCCGGTGTTACAGTTTAACTGGTTACCGTGTTATCTGGTGACCAACTTCCTGGTTCAGGTCTCCGCTGCAGATGTGATGGAACGACCGCAGCAGATTCAGTGATTCTAAAAGCAATTATGAAAATAAACCATAGCAGAACCCTGACTACATTTTATGGTTTGTGATGCTAAAGAACATTTCATGACGTCTCAGACAACTGTAAATTTGTGGCTACTGTGGTTTAATTATAAACGCTATCGTTAACTCATATTTACCATAGTAAAATAATTTTCTTTGCCTCTTTATCTTTGTATACTGTAAAAACTTCAACCACATTGAAGTATGTTTTGGAGAAAAAAAAAATGTATAAAGGTTGAAATATTATATTAGAAGTTGTACTTAGATTTTTTTGTAAAGTTATCCAAAGGATTCATTAGCTAATCAAAAAAAGAACATCAGATAATTAAAATTAAAAAAAATAATTTTAATAAAAATAATCGTTTGAGTAGTCGACTAAATCGAAAAAAATAATCGTTAGATTAGTCGACAGAAAAAATTATCGTTAGTTGCAGCTCTACCTACACTATTATATGCTAACATATTAGCTCAACCTCAGAAGTAAAAAATAAAACACAAGTCCAGCACAGACTTGTTTGTGTCTGATAGCGAAAAGCAACTAATAGGAACAGTGTTAACATAATGCCCTTCACTCATTCACTTTGGAGTAGTGACGTAATGAGAAGCCAACCAGTAAAATTTGTTCACCTTTTAACGTGAAGCGGGGCTGGACTAGCATTGTTTGTGGAAGTATATAGTATTGTCCACACAAAGAATTTGTTAATTTCACTGAAAAAGAAAGCAACTTTGATAGTTGTTATAATGGCATGCAGACGAAATCTGAGTTTTTCTACTCCAATGGGTAAAGTTGACCAACAGGCAACAGTGAGTCCAGCCAGCGCAAATGATTGACGGACAGAATGCTGTAACGTGGCATGTAACTTCTAAACTGGATTCCATTTGCAAAGTTCAACAACTCTACAGCATCTCAAAGCACTTAGAGACTATTAGAAATGCTGCAGAGGACAGAGGAAGAACACGGAAGTAATCCAAAGAGGATTAAACAGGCACATAGTGTAACTATCATGGTAAATATAATTAAAGATGTTAAAACAGCTATTGCGTGGATGTGAAAACTATGTATCATGCATTCCAATGATTGTTTGATCTGATGAGTCTTACAAAATGATGTGCTTATCATCAGATAAAATCCTGCATGTCCCGTGTTATCTAGGGAAGGTGATAAAATTCATTTAAAACTTTAAATGTAGTCTTGATAATGATTTGATAGAGTTGATCATGCTCAAAAAGATAAAAAGTTATAGGCACTGAAGTGCCTTGAAAAAAAAAGTACCACACTGATTTTTTTTTTATTTCATATAGAAATACATGAAATCAGTCCTGGATCAATCCAGAAAATATATGGATTGAAGGTCACATGTCTCATGAGATTCTATTTCAAATCTGAAGATGCCATGAAAAATTTGATTCCTGCAACCATTTATCCCCTCCCCCAACCCAAATGTAAATATTTACCAAAAAAAAATGTATCAAATGTATTGAAGGGTTCTACAAACTATTTTAGTCATTAAACAAACCACTGCATAGTTTTTTCAATTATAAAACAATAGACAGAATCATATGCATCATATAAGTGATTTATTTGAGCACTAGAAAAATACAATAAGAATAATTTGAGTAATTTGAGTAATAATAAGAAATAGTAAAAAAAAATATTACAGTACATCCTGAGATTGCAATAAAAACATATTGATGGCCTTAATACAGATGGTAATCATGCAGATAAAGCCACATTCCCCACAAAACACACACACACATATATGCAAAATGTTGAATAAGAAAAAAAAAGCCAATCAGACAACATGTGCGTCACAGCGGGCATCACAAGCCGTCACGAGAGAGTGCCAGAATTTAAATATACAATATTCCACTTATCTTGGACTTTTTTTTATTGGATGGTCTCATCCTGTTGGTGACACTATATGTTACAAAACCATGCTGTTTTTTACCACCAAGACGCAGTTTTTGAGCATGAGTTATTCCAAAATGGACACAAACAATACTGTGCCTGAAGAAATGTGATGTAAACAAAATAATTACTATCCATATTACAACGTTATTGCTTCATTAGACTAAAAGTGCTCTATGAGATGTCGTTCAGTCGACCCTCACCTTTCTAACTAAACTGGGATTTACAGCTGTGGATGGTGTTTTTGACTCGTTATTGCAACGAATCTGGTACGTACTGATCAGTGATACGTGGGTTGATCCAAAATGAGCAGGTGCCTGTGGTCACCCACGGTTGCCCGCAGTTACGAGTCATCCAAAAAAACATTTTTATGATATTCGGGTCGCGGTCAGTCGGGTCGTTTTAAATTAAGATACCAATTAAACCTTTGTAATTTATATAGTACTAGACACAATTTTGAAATACATAGGCCTACACTTTATTGGCTGAATAACTGGCGCGAAGATGACTCACAAGCTCAGTCTGCAGGTAGAGATGGAGGCGGCGAGAGAAAAGGTGAAGATGCTGTTTTTGGTAAAACATGATTTTGACGACTTCATTAAGTTTTTTTTTTTTTTTCTTTTTTTAAAGATTTTTTTTGTATAAATTGTATCTTAATTTTGATCAATGTTTTATCAATCAATTGCCCGTATTTTATAAATAAGAAGCAAATATATAGCAGACAATGTAATGAGGCGCTGGCACGATCACTTGAATTGCATGTGAACTGGAGGACGCCGAAACTCAGCTTGTGCCTCACAGATTTGAGAAATATAGGCTATATATTACAGAAAGCTTGAAATGTCTACTTTTAAACGAAAATATTAAAACCAAAACAAATAGTCTACTCTCTGATTATGTAATCCATAGGAAATGTGCATTTCTCTTTGGCGTGGCAAGTCCGCATCGTCAACTTCATCTTTGCAGCGACACAGAAAACACCAGTTTATTACTAAACAATTAAATTTCTCCTTACATATTTTCGAACCAGCAGGCCATTCTGGATTGAGCGAGTCTCCACGGAATGAGCGAGCTGAGCGAGATATTCAGAAATGAGAGAAATGCGCTCTCCGCTCATGAGCTCTGATCGGAAAAAAACCGAACCTCACTGTCTGCTGAACAGAAACATCAAAACAGACATAGCCAGACTAGACTATTTTAGAACAAACTATGAGCTTATTGACGATTGTATTTAATAATTCTTGACAAAATTTGAATATATGAAAGAATTTTTTGTTTGTTTGTTTGTTGTTGTTTTTTTTGCCTAGTTCCTACGTCTATGGCCCAATGACGCTATGATGAGTATTTACTACTTTTAAAAAATGCGGCTCAGGAAGCAGGTCAGGTACAATATTTTCTTTTCCTTTTTTTGCGGTCCGAGTTGCGGGCGGGTTAGTTGAAAACGTCGGTCGGGTGTGGGTTATTAATACATTGACCCGCGCATCACTGGTACTGATAAATAAAATAAAAATAATTCAAAACTACAGCCAGGTGGCGCAAAGCGACAGATTGCGAACTAAATGTAATTGTAAAATGAGATAAAATGAGTAAGTAAAACAACAATAACATTATGATATAACATAGTAACATCTTTAAAAACCATTAAAAAATTTACAGCAAGTTAATTTCAAAACATAGGATAATCTTAGGCTACAGTCTACTCATAAAAAATTTAAAGAAAGACCTTTACACAAAGGATCTTATGCATGCTATTGTTATTAAACAGTCATTAAATATAAGGCCTAATAAATATATATATATATATATATATATATATACACGGATAAAAAGCTAAATGTTTTCATTTCAGTTGATTCTTGGTTTAACCCCTTACCAGTCCCAGCCCCCCCAACCCCTCCCCCCCCCTTTTTTTGGCATGGAGACAGAAATGACATACCCAAAATAAAAAGGTTTCTGCTCATGATTCTTTCTAACTAGATACATAATCAACATTTGTTCACAAAGCTGACACTTCAAAGTTTACTGTTCAGGAATCAGAATCACTCAGACTGTTACGATAATAGAGATATATAAGCTCAAATATAAAAACAAAAATAAAAATATTAAAAACATTTTTTAAATGTATTAAAAAAAATTTTTATGTAAGATATGAGTTTAGAAATACAGTGTAGCTATAGCCGCAAGTCTTTCAAAACCTCATAATCAAAAGAAATTTCATAATCTAATATGTAAAACTGTGAATTTTATGAAATATTTTCTAAGGACATGTCATATGTGTTTTTAGAGAAGGCTAATCAGATTGATTTATGGCACTTGTCATCTCTGTAAGATCTCACATGTAAACACTCATGTGTGCTTTGTCTGTGTTTTTGGCTTTGAAAACTCCCTGATTCATGGTTCTATTGTTCTCACGAAACTAGTCTTTCACACCTCCGCCATGTATGTCACATTAGCCGAATTATTCTTTTATCATTATTCTTTTGTTTTTATTCCACCTTTATCAGCTTTTTTGTGGTATTTCAATGTTTACAAAGCAGCAATCTCACTTCAGTCTCAGTATGCATTTACCCCTTATTTATCAAAAGTCTTACTATAAAAATACAACAAAACATTTTCTTACGACCTTACGTGAATTATTGTGACAGAAATGCATTATGAAGAAGAAATGCACCTGCTATTAGTAGCATTAGAGCTAACGTTAGCATCAAGTTACATCAGACAATTTATTAAATTATTAGTACACTTTTACTCAAAACTCACTTAAAACACCGATCGAGCGTTTGTAATAACTTCCTTTTGCAATCATGGGTGAAATTTGGTCGTTTACTATTGTAAAAATATGCTATTTGTCGCCTTTTTCATCGCTGCACAAGTTAGCATTTCCGATGTACATTTTTTTTTTTTTTTAATAAAAATGCCCCAGATCTCAAGAAAATCTCATACCAAGCTTTTCTATTGTAATCACGGGTTTATTATTCAGATATTTCGTGTGTACAGAGGTGTTTCAGTGTTGTTGTGAGCAGATATGAACCAGGAAGTGTTCACGAACCATGTGACACAATCTGACGCTGTCTGGTTTTGGGACTGTCACAGCTCGAGTACACGGAAGCAAACACACAGAGACAGCGTTGGGAGAAGCTATTTATCATCAGATCGCGTAAATCAGTGGAAAATGAATAGAAATTATGATTCTGTCTGAAGAAATATGAAGTAAACATCAGTAAATATATCCATATATCTCCGCTGATATTCATCTTTGGTCTATAAATCCTTATTGACGCGGTTCAATGAGTCTGTGAACACAAATAAACCGCTGCTGATGTGACTGAATATGAATGAGTGGTGAATTTCTGTTCAAAATGTGGCATACGGATTTATTATTTTGCACTCCTGACATAAATTACTAAATAACTGTCACTGCAACAATGTTTTATCAAAACAAGCTAGAGTCTTTAAACTTTCAATTGATGCACAGTTTGTCCAGATCAAGTAAGAGAGTGATGTTTAACGTGCTGTGAAAGTGAAACAATAATAAACTGGGGCCGTCTGCAATGCTTGAACGCAAAGGGGTTAAAAAATCTTCAGGTTTAATATGCAGAGCGAAAAGAGAACAGTCCAGCATGTAGCAATAATTATTATTAACTCTGTTATTATTCTTGATTTTTCAAACTACTGACAAGGTATCTTTATTTCATACCCGCAGGTAAATTTGTTTTGCAAATAGAAGAATTCGGTCATCCACAATAAAACATAAAAACATAAAACAGACATAAAACAGGCTACACCATGACACATACACATCCTCTATCCAAGTTAACTATGAAATACTAAAACATCTATCTTACTCATATTATTTAAAAATTAAATTGCCACTGGAACAAGAGTATTTCTGTACCGTCTAGTCTTCCATCTTGAAGCCACAAACCGACGATCAGAGGGAAGTAACTGAAAGTCTTTCCTTAAGGGATGCGACCGATCATTCAAGATAACACTTGCTTTCCGGTGCAGCTGATTTGTATAAATATTTCCTGAATTTCGTTGATTTACTCCAATTATCCTACTTTCCCATTTAACAATTTGGTTTAAGGAGTTCTTATTCTTCACTGACAGGCTTCCATACCACACCACAATGGAAAATGAAATAATAGATTCAATAAAAGTATAATAAAACAAAGTCAGCATGTGTCTATCAATGTTAAATTTAGCAAGTTTCCTAAGGCCACTCAAATGTTGATGACCCTTTTTGCAGACCATTTCACAATTCAACTCAAATGACAGTTTTGGATTTTTGAAATTTTAAATTATGCCTTTACTGTGTGACCAAAAATTTTGTATTTTCTGTTTCAGCAGTTTGATCATGCTGGAGCCTCATGCGCACATATTCATTGGAAACAGTTGCCATCCATGCCATCTCAGGAACCACACTTCAATGGTTTGAGTCTTACCAATCAGATAGGTCCTTCAAAGCATCTTGGAGAGGTGAGGTGTCCAAGACACAACATCTAACTACTGGGGTGCCTCAGGGCTCAGTTCTTGGACCACTTCTCTTCTCTGTCTACATGGCATCATTAGGTTCTGTCATTCAGAAACATGGCTTTTCATACCACTGCTATGCTGATGACACTCAACTCTACCTCTCATTCCATCCTGATGATCCGACGGTAGCTACTCGCATCTCATCTTGTCTAACAGACATTTCTTGCTGGATGATGGACCATCACCTTCAACTCAACCTGGCCAAGACAGAACTGCTTGTGATTCCAGCAAACCCATCGTTTCATCACAATTTCACCATCAAGTTAGGCACATCAACTTCAAAAACAGCCAGAAGCCTTGGATTTAGGGTTGATGATCAGCTGACTTTCTCAGACCACATTGCTAAAACCGTCCGATCCTGCAGATTTGCTTTATTCAACATCAAGAAGATCAGGCCGTTTCTTTCGGAACATGCTGCACAACTCCTTGTTCATGCTCTTGTTCTGTCCAGGCTGGACTATTGCAATGCCCTCTTGGCAGGTCTTCCAGCCAGTTCTATCAAACCTTTACAATTAATCCAGAACGCGGCAGCAAGAATAATTTTTAATGAGCCAAAAAGACTACACATCACATCTCGGTTTATCAATTTGCACTGGCTACCAATAGCTGCTCACATAAAATTCAAGGCATTGATGTTTGCCTACAAAACTACCACTGGCTCTGCACCCATTTACCTAAATTTGTTACTTCAGACTTATGTGCCCTCTAGAAGGTTGCGTTCTGCAAGTGAACGTCGCTTGATTGTGCCATCCCAAAGAAGCACAAAGTCACTTTTACAGACTTTTAAATTAAATGTTCCCTCCTGGTGGAATGACCTCCCCAACTCAATCCGAGCAGCTGACTCCTTAGCCATCTTCAGGAATTGGCTTAAAACCCATCTCTTCCATCTTTATTTGACCCTCTAACTTTAGCACTCACTATTCTAATTCTATTCTTTAAAAAAAAAAATCAAAATACCTTTCTAATCTTTTTGTATTCTATTTTATTTTCATTTATTATGCAATTGTGTGTGTGTGTGTGTGTGTATGTGTATATATATATATATATATAATATATATAAGTAAAGACCTCTAACACTAGCTTGCTCTATTCTTTTTCTATTCTGTTTTCTTTTTATTTATTATATTATTTAAAAGCCCATGCTATGTGTACTGAGTTGAGTTTACTGAGACTTGTTATAATACTTAGGGTGTGCTCACACTAGCCAGTTTCAACCGTGCCCGAGTGCGTTTGACCACCAAAGCGCGGTTCGTTTGACTAGTGTGAGTGCTCTGTACCGTGCCCGGGCGCGGCTCGATTGGCCAGCCCTGGCCCGCTTGGAAGAGGTGGGCCAGAGCACGGTTCAGTTGGACTCGGGCACGGTTCGCATGCAGTGTGAGCGCTAACCGTGCTGGAGCACGGAACAGGACGCGTGGCGTCACGGTTTTGCGACGCTCCAAAAGCTCAGCTGGTACCTTGCAAACCTCCTCATACGAGCAGCACGATTACGTGAACATTTTCGCGCCACTAAGGCGACACATCTGTTTAACAGGCTGTGAGAGGGCTGTGGACCAAACGACACAAAATTATCCACAAAGAAAACAGAGCGATGGACTCCATTGTGTTCAGAGAGCGCCGCTTTTCCTGTTTATCCCGAAACCGCCGCGCACCATAATGACGTAAGCGTGCTCCGGCACGAATGCTGAAACCCTCCTATGTGAGTGCAGGCCAGAGGGGGAGTGGGGAGGGGGGACAATCGTACTCGGGCCCGGTTCATGGCAACTGTGCCTAGTGTGAGTACACCCTTATATATCATTGCTCTTTTTGTTGTTTTTGATTGCTTCCACTGTCCTAATTTGTAAGTCGCTTTGGATAAAAGCGTCTGCTAAATGAATAAATGTTAATGTAATGTATATTTTTTAAATTCTTGTTCTGCTCTGATAAATTTGGTAAATTTAAAGGATTTGTTGTAAAGTGAAGGCAACTAAAAATATCCTGTTGGCACATTAAAACATTATTAGGCTAGTCATTATTATTTCTGAATGTAATAAAATGCAACTTATACATGACTTATATTTTTTTTTCTCACAAACTTAATTTTTAGCGTGTAAAAAAAACCAGCAAATGAAAATAGGAGATTAATCGGTTAAAATTTGTTACTGTGGGTTAACAGTAATTATAATTATTATATACTTAGCAACAGAGGCTAGGCCTAATCTAGGCTATCCAGGTTTTTTCCTTCTTGAAATGAAAATGACTTTGTGCAACACATTCACTTCATGCACGGTGCAGATCCGCCTTCTGCGTTGCTGATCTGTGGACGATTAAAAAAATGTTTATATAAAAGGTTGTTGTCCCATTTTATACAGGAATTGTTCATTTAAAAAAAAAAAAAACGAATTATATTGTTAGTTCTAATTATATTGTCAACACAAGTTAATTTAGGCTATTTAACATGCACTGTGACAATTTACCTGTATTAACATATAAACTTCCTGAGATTTTAAAGTCAGTTTAATAGTATTAAAGTTCAAGTTAAATAAAGGTTTTAATTTCTTAAATTATTTTTATGAATTAATAATAGGTTATCAGGTTTATTCTTGTAGAAAATACGTTTTTATTCTTTAAGAAAAGGAAAAAATAAGGGACAATCCAAATATTTGTCATATTTGTTTTGCTTCACCTATTTATGTAGGCTACAATTATTCAAAAATGTATAATAAAATTAAAAAGTACCACCGGCCTGAGTAAATTTGACCATTATAAAATTGTGATTTTAAAGGTTAGTGATTGTGAATGCTACGTTCACAAATAACAATGATTTTTGTAAAATAAGTGTGGCGCCCCCCTAATTCTACAACGGACTACGCCACCCCTTGAGTTTAGCTGGCATCTAGTGTCAGAGCAAGGAGAACTCTGCCCCAATAAAAGGTACAAACACAGGTTCGTAGAAAAGTATAAAAATACAATCTTTAATAAATAGTTGAAGGTGTTGGTTGGCCTAAATGTAAACAAAAATAAATAAGTCAAACAAAATAAATATAACTAGAAGTCAACAAATCATCAGAATGGGAGCCAGTAGAGCGGTTTGAGAAAGCACTAAGAGAAGGCCAAGTTCTCACTACCACCAGTGGACAGAGGCACAGAGCCTTATAAGTAGTACACACTAGAACTCAACGTCTACACACCGCAAACTCACCGCACTAATAAGTATGGTTAAGAGACATTAAGGTTCACACTACACAGCACTGCAAATGTCTTAAGAGAAAAAAAAAAAGAAAAGGAAAAGAACAAAAACCCACTTTACAGTGAAGTCTCTTACACTACCCTGGCTCCACCCACACAGAGGTTGTTTACAAAAAAAATTATAAAAAAAAATAAACAAAAGAATTAGGAATAAATGAAATACAAATGAAAAAAAAAAAAGTAAATAAAACCACTCTAGCCTGTGACATACAATTCATACACTCACATACAATAACATATCGCCAAAAGGCTAGAGGAAAAAAACAAACAGCAAAAGAAATGAAAATAGAATAATATATACTATAAGCAGCACCACACAATCAAATCACACAATATGGAGAACAGCAGCCAGCAACTCAGGTGTAGCTGTACAGGTCTGTAAGCACAACCACACCATTAAGAATATTTGTTTGATCATGATTCACGTTCAATACAACTCACGTTTTAGATGTAATCTTCCCACATTACATGATAAAATAGCCTCAAACAAAGGTGGTCAATATTACATTGAACGGTCTTCATATACCAAGCATATAAAACAAATACCCTCCTATATGTTAAAACAACGAAGGGAAATTAAACATACCTGTCGTAGCATTAACAGTGAAATAGAAAGCACTAAATTGGATGTAAACATCCCACTGTAATCGTGGTATCCAGTCGACACTTGTTAACCACGGAAGTCGTTTGGCATTACTTTGCCATAGTTCGCTCGCCCATTCACGGTCTCACAGGGAAACAATGTTGCACCGCAGCTCAGTCAGCGTCGGCTCATCCGCTCACTATTAAAACAAACAGTCGCTTGGTAACTTAACCCCAGTGAAAACGCCAAACAAGGAAAACGCTTATGAACGTACCTGAACACTCAAACACAGCCCTTGAATCACTGGTTCACCACACCAGAACCAGCAGTAAATTGACACGGTTCCAGTCTAAGGACCCCAGGTGTCTATATATAAGCCGGCTTCAATCACATTAAGTGGTTTACTAAATACCTACTCCACCCCCAAATTAGTGATGTAATTAAACATGAAAGTAAAGCGTCAGGGAAAGAGAGTGAACTAAAGGATCCCAATCCTAACCCAGCCCACAGGCTACATTCGTATTAATTATCTATTGATAAATTGTTATTATTATGGTCTTGTGAAAATAATAATATGGGCTGCGAAAAAATAATGAATAAACAGAGTAGGGCTGCTGTGAATGCAGGAATGTTTCAATTCAGTAATATGACAACACACCGGCCCTCACGGCCAAAAAACAGACCGAATTCAGTTCAGCTGGAGGGGGTTGGGGGGTAGTTCTGTAGCCTATAGTTTGTGGGGGTTTATATAAATGTGTGAATCTCTTGGTCTTTCATATGCAGTGTCTTATGAGGGTTTCAAACTTGCAGAACAGGTTTAGATAGGACTCGTCATTTTGGTTTTTGGACAACTTTAAAGAAAGGTTTGGATCGACTTCAAATGTTGAGTACTGTATAGCGCAATATAGTTTATTAGTTATTATAGCTTAATTTCAGATGAAGTTGCCTTAACTCAATATTTTTTAGACTACAAAATATAAAGTATAACAGAATGTAGCCTATTCATAACCAATATATGGAACCATCTCTTTATGTTTTTCTAAATCCCAAACAGAGTCCATACATCAGTAAAGTATCTGTCTATGAACATTTTTTAAAGGTTATTTTAGATTTGGGAAATACACAAGCGTTACAGACATGACAAAAAAAAACATTTTGGAGCAGTGTTAATTTCAGTGACTACATATTTTCGTCATTATTTTCGTCACAAATATATTTTTGCGGATGAAAACAAAACGAAAACTAAAAAAGAAGTCACTGATGGAGACTAAAACTATGACTAAATTGATTGACATTATCATCAACGAATAAAGGACGAGACGAAAATAGACTGTGAGGAAAATCCAATCAGCAGACAAGGAGATGTGAGGAATGAACAAAAGAACCAATCGGCAAAACGGAACAGGCAAGACTGCATGAGAAGAGAACCAACCAGAGCCTGACTTATTGAGACATGAAGCGAAGGTATTCAGTCTTTGACTGAGCTCCCCGGAAGACGGCATTCGAAGAGACGATGTCCAAAAGAGCGACAAAATGTCCACAGCCAGGAGAAAAAGAAGGGGAGACTCTTGGGCTCACTTCACGTTTGAGGACGAACAAAACAAAACAAAGTGTAAAGCATGCAGAGGGGTCATTCGTGGCAAGAACACAACCAATTTGAAAAGACATTTACAGACGAGCCTCCCGGACATTTTTTCAAAGGTAAATTCACAACGATGTTCTTTTGTTTATTGAGCTAAACAAAATTGGAAGACTGCAGTGCATAGATGTTGTAGCATTAAATATTAAGAAACTGAAAAGTACTGTAAAATGGCCGCTCTCTCAAGTTAGATGAGAGCACCATACGAATACGTAAAATTATGCTACATACATTTGATTAATACTAAGGTTTAGTATATTTCATAATGTTCTACTTGTTGACAATATCACAAATATTTCTAGATTAGTCATGTATAACGTGACTGTTCACATCCTATCATTATACATACTAATCTAGCAATATTGTGTTTAAAGACTCTAGCTTCGATATTTGACCAATGTTTTGATAAAACATTGTTGCAGTGACAGTTATTTAGTATTTTATGTCAGGAGTGCAAAATAATAAATCCGTATTATGCCACATTTTGAATAGAAATTCACCACTCATTCATATTCAGTCATGTCAGCAGCGGTTTATTTGTGTTCACATAGACTCACTGAACAGCGTCAATAAGGATTCATTGACCAAAGATGCATATCCGCGGAGATATATGGATATATTTACTGATGTTTACTTCATATTTCTTCAGACAGAATCGTCATTTCTATTCATTTTCCACTGATTTACGCGATCTGATGATAAACAGCCTCTCCCAGCGATCTGTGTGTGTGTGCAGAGCTGTGTGCTCGTGTGTGTGTGTCAGTCAGACTCTGATTGGTCCTTTCCCCATGTCAATCTTAGAGTGTCATAACCGGACACCGCCACATCGTGTCACATGCTTCCTGTACACTTCCTCAGAGGTGGGTAGAGTACCCAAAAACTGTACTCAAGTAAAAGTAAAAGTACTTCTAGAAATATTTACTCAAGTAAAAGTAAAAGTACTAGTCTTGAATAGTTACTTGAGTAAGAGTAAAAGAGTATCGGATAAAAAATCTACTCAAGTAGTTAGTTACTAGTTACTTTGGGTCATATATACTGAGCCTATTTTTATTTAGATATATAGATAAAATGTATGTAATGTATGTGTGCGTGTATAAATGTATATATTTCATCAGCCTTTACTCCAATTTATGTAATTTATTATAAAACCCTGTCTGTTTACTTAATTAACAGATATAGGTGTCATGCCATAGCATATTTTTAATACGACTGACTTTATATTAAATGTGAATTTAACATTGAAAGTTAATGTGAGATAAATATTGCTACTAATCTTTCATTGTTCAGAAAGAGATCAAATAACATTTACATTATTAAAGATAATTTTCACTGACAGACTAGATTTCAATCACTCTCAGAAACTCCCATTAAAATCACTGAAACTGTTAACACTGTGAAATCAATATCTTAATTAAAGATTCGTACACACATGTGCACTTTGTTGTTTCTGCGAGAGAATTCGCCAGAAAGAGGTATTCAGTCAGGAGCGAGTGAAGGAAGCACCGGCATTTTAGCGATGACTCATCTGAACGCCTCTGATTGGCCAATGCTTTAATAAGCTCAAAAGAATCATGTGTGATTGGTTATAATGCGCAGCGCTGTATAAACGCATCTATCTCTGGCTCAGCGCCAGCAAGCAATCACAGATCTGAATTTAGCAGCTGATAATATGACTCGCTGAACGTACTTGCACCAGTGTGATTGTATTAAAATTAATAAAATCTTAATCGGCTATTTTTTGTCTTTTGGAAGCTGCATTCAACTTCACTCCCCTCTGTTATAAGCCACACACGTACAACAAACTAATGTCACAGTGGTATCGTGTACTGTAATCGAATGTAGCCCAAGTTATTACCTGTTAAACAGTAGACAGCACACGCGGTGTTCATCTAATAAGGATCTCCATCGCTAGCAAATAATAACCTTTGCAGATTTCAATTCAGTGCAGTTCCAGCCACGTTTTCAACGCTCTTTCTGTTCTTAAACGTTACAACTCCGAGTGAACCACTTCAGACGCTCAGCGCGTGCGGCAGGGAACTGAACGACTCATTCAAACTGATTCATGAACCAATTCACTCGTTTGCCAATTGGTTTGATCAAGCCTTTGAACAGAATTGACTCAAAAGAATGAATCATTCACAAATGGGCATCGCTCATTGCCCAGAGAAAAGTAGACGGCGCGTTTGGAATAAACTGAAGCATTATAACATTTATTGCATTAAGATAAAGTAACGAGAGGAGCGTCGCCCACAGTAACGAAGTAAAAGTACAGATTTTTCCCCAAAAATTTACTCAAGTAAGAGTATAAAGTACCCATCTTTAAATATACTCTGAAAAGTATTCGTTACCCCAAAAAATTACTCAAGTAAATGTAACGAAGTAAATGTAACTCGTTATACTACCCACCTCTGCACTCCTGCTAACTCCTGGTAGTTATCTGGCCAAAACAACACTGAAACACCTCTGTACACACAATATATATGAATAATAAACCCGCGATTACGATAGTAAAGCTTGGTATGAGATTTTCTTGAGATCTGGGGCGTTTTTATAAAAAAAATTGAAAATGTACATCTGAAATGCTAACTTGTGCAGCGATATAAAAGGCTATAAATAGCATATTTTTACAACAGTAACCGACCAAATTCCACCCCTGATCGCTAAAGGAAGTTATTAGAAACACTCGATCGGGGTTTAAAGTGTGTTTTGAGTAAAAGTGTACTAATAATTTCATAAATTGTCTGACGCAACTTGATGCTAACGTTAGCTCTAATGCTACTAATAGCAGGTGCATTTCTGTCACAATAATTCACGTAAGGTCGTAAGAAAATGTTTTGTTGTATTTTTATAGTAAGATTTTTGATAAATAAGGGGTAAATGCAAACAGAGACTGAAGTGAGATCGCTGCTTTGTGTCTTTTGTAAAGCCTGAAAAACCACAATAAAGGCTAATAAAGGTGGAATAAAAACAATAGAATAATGATAAAAGAATAATGCGGATTATGTGTCATACCTGGCGGAGGTGTGAAAGACTCGTTTGGTGAGAACAATAGAACAATGAATCTGGGAGTTTTCACAGCCAAACACACATATAGAGCACACATGAGTGTTTACATGTTTGATCTTACAGAGATGACAAGTGCCATAAATCAATCTGATTAGCCTTCTCTAAAAACACACATGACATAGCCTTAGAAAATATTTCATAAAATTCACAGTTTTACAGATTCGATTATGACATTTTTAATGAAGTTTTGGAAGACGTGTGGGTTTAGCTACACTGTGTTTTTAAACTCATATCCTACATCAACAATTTTTTAAATACATTTAAGAAATATTTTTAATATTTTTATGTTTGAGCTTATATATCTCTATTATCATAACAGTCTGAGTGATTCTGATTCCTGAACAGTAAACTTTGAAGTGTCAGCTTTGTGAACAAATGTTGATTATGTATCTAGTCAGAAAGAATCATGAGCAGAAACTTTTTTATTTTGGGTATGTCATTTCTGTCTCCATACCAAAAATGAGGGGTGACTGGTAAGGGGTTAAAACATACAATATTGCTAGACAAATGTAGCCTGGCCAGCCAGACTTACATCAAGATGTTTAGTCTGGAAACTCTCCATAGACGAGGCTTACTCCGAGGGGCGGGATAAACGGCTGTCTCTCAAAATCCCTCTGCACGCAATAGGAAAGCGCTACAACCAATCAGAGCAACGAAAAAGGTGACGTAGTCAGAGCGTATCCAGTCGGCAAAACTCCAAACACATCTTCCTTTTTTAAAAATGACTTAAGTGCCGTTCTTTGCTCTTTTCTTAAAGAGAAACTTAACTCCAAGTCCTCCAGAGTCGCGGCCAAAGCCGATTCAAAAGATCGTTGTTCGACAGCTGCAGCCACCATTCTTTGTTTTCAAGTGGCAGCTGTCGCAACTCTCTGTCGTCATA
This sequence comes from Carassius carassius, assembly GCF_963082965.1. Taxonomy (NCBI): domain Eukaryota; kingdom Metazoa; phylum Chordata; class Actinopteri; order Cypriniformes; family Cyprinidae; genus Carassius; species Carassius carassius. The sequence goes on from NC_081776.1 coordinate 27,108,398, forward strand.
TGTTAAGCCCGCCCCGCCTGCTCTATACACGACGTGATTGGCCTGACCCAATCTGGGTTTTTGCTGCTAGAAGGTGTATTGAGAGTTGCTAGACTGTACTCTAGGCTGTGAAATACATTTTGCTGCCGCTAGGGTGCCACTAGATTTCTAGGCTAAGACAAATGAATACCTTTTAAAATTTTGTTACATTTTTTTATCCACCTTGCTGCCAACTTATTAAATATTTACTTTTTTCACTCTTTTATTTGCGTTTAGTGCTTTAATATTTACTGCTTGCGCAAATAAAGTAATTGCAATGAATAAATAATATAAACGTATTTAAACTATTTTCCTTTTTATGTCACAGCTACAGAAGTCTCCTGATGAAGGCGGTGAACCAAGCGCAAAAAATGGAAAAAATGTCCAATCAAAACATTGCAGAAGCACTGTTAGGTACTACAAAGTACAAAAGCAATGCCAGAGAACAGCAAGTAGGCTATAGCAAATGGATTGGACGTTCAGGGTTACCACTGACTACAGTAGAAGATGAGGACTTTATACTCATGATAGAAACATTTGATAAGAAGCTGACAGTGCCAAAGAAAACAAAGATAAAAAATCTGATTGAAAAACACTATGAGGAAGAAATGACAAAGTATAAGAAATGACTGTGTGGTGCTCGTAAAGTGTCAATTGGAATTGACTTATGGACTAAAAAGGGACTGTCTGCATCATTCCTTGGCATAAGTTGTTGCTTTTTTGTGTTGATCAGAACACATCCTGCTCGCTCTTGAACAAGTTGCCCATCCACACACTGCCCAGTCCATTAAGGCCTGCGTGGATAAGTGCATGCAGGAATGGGGCATTTCAAATGACAAAATTGTGACTATAATAACGGACAATCGCAGCAATATGGTAGCAGCATTTAAACACAGTACTCAAGAAGAAGAGGCTAGCTCAGAAGATCAAGAGGAGTCCCCCCCAGGTGAAAGTGATTCAGAGGAGGAGACTGAAGACCATCGGTAAGCCACTTTTATTCATAATTTCATTTGACAGTAAGTTAATGTATTACCTCATTTACCTGATATGTATTTACTTTCTTTTTGGTAGCTATCAAAACAAGCAGATGGATATGGAAAGGATTTCCTTGATGTGGCTGATGACAGTATTAAGCAACTTTTTAAGCAGGCAGAGGGGTATGTGGTCCAGTGCACTCAGAGTCAAGATACTCACCCTGATGATGATATGGAGGAACTGAATGGACCAGAGCCTGACCCTGGACCACCATCCTCCTCCTCAAGGCAGCCAGTCTTCAGATTTCTGTCCAAATGCCTAGCAAAGCCTAAACCAAAGTCCTCCACATGTAGCATCAGGCAGCAACCAAGCAAGTATAAGGAGGAGCTCTCACAGCCCATTAGTTGTGATTCAGGAATCCAGTTTTGGCTTGGGAAATGTGACACATTTTATCACAGCTTGAAACAATTAGCATTAGATCTGTTAGCAATGCCGGCTTCGCAAGCTTTTGCAGAGAGAGTTTTCAGTGTCACAGGTGACCTAACCAGGGGAAAGCGTAACAGAGCAAAAGTCACTTTAGCACGAAGTGCTTTCTTGAAAATGAACAGAGGTAAATAAGTGTTAGTATTCTGTGGTTGAATTGCCAGCATTGTGGTAGGAAGAAATATGCCGTTCAGTGCACTTTAGATTCAAATTAAATATGTTTGCACTTATTGTTCAGCTCAGCTGTAAGCTTTAAGGTCCTGGACCTAACTTTATTTTCCTTTATTGATGGTGAATTGGCAGCTAGTTATTGTTTACATTACCATGACAGTGTTTGTTGCTGCATAAAAGCTTTTGAATTGAAATAAAGACAGAGTTGTGTTGAAATAAAGTTGAATTTGTGTTTTATATATTTTGGTTATGTCTAGTAAATCTAGTAAAGCAGGCAGAGGGGTATGTGGTCCAGTGCACTCAGAGTCAAGAGACTCACCTTGATGACTATATTTTCTGCAGTGTTTGTTGCTGCATAAAAGCTTTTGAATTGAAATAAAGACACCGTTGTTTTGAAATAAAGTTGAATTCGTGTTTTATATATTTTGGTTATGTCTAGTAAATCTTTTATTGATTTTAGTCTTTTTTTAGTCGACTAAAATACCAAGCAATTTTAGTCGACTAAAATAAGACTAAAATTAAAACAAATCAGATGACTAAAACTTGACTAAAACTAAAAAGAATTATAGTTAAAAGACTAAGACTAAAACTAATTAAAAGTTCTTTCTGTTTTTGGAGATATCTTTTTTTTTGTAGCCTATTTACAATGCACAAACCAGAAGCAACAATATCTGCAGAGAAGGGTTGGCCATTCTCAAAACATAAAATATAAATTATATTTAAATTTTTGTTTTTGTGTTTCAGAGGAAAAATCAATGTTAAGGCATCTCTCCATTATGGACCGTTCTGAAAGAAGAATTTATGCAAACGCTTATAAAATGCTTTAAAAACTTTCTAGTTACTAGTCGTTCATTTTTCATTATTCAACTAATCGCAGTTTTATATTAAACTTACATCTATAATCCATAATGAGCCTTAATATATTTTCCACGCTCAAGCGAATATGAATATTAATTCACATTTTGCATATCCATTACAACGTAAATTAATTTTTTACATGCAATTATCCAAAATAAAACCAAACAAGATTTGTAATGAAGATAAAACAAATAAGAATAAATTCTGCGTGTCGCACTCAGCACTCAGCATCACTTGCGCCGTGCAAATCTTGCACTCTGACATTTTACACACCAGCATTTAAATGCGGCTGCAATTTTATTATATGTAAGTAAAGAAGGCTCCCTTTAAAATCACTGAAGTTGTCAATTAAGTTTTTTTTAGATCGTGTGTATTTTGGTTATTATAATAAGAGAACTTGAGTTTAAACGTGAGGACATTTTATTAATCCATCCATTCTTTAGAGTTTCAATGATTTAGCTAAAACGTGCACGTTTAATTTACTCGTTTCTTGTTATAATTAGGCCTAAATAATGGGAGTGAAATTATACAGTGCCTCACGTTTATAAAATAAAGGAAATAATTCATAAAACATGCAACAATTTCTTAATCAGTGTGCAGATAAATATATTTTTCCTCATGAAGTTATCCGTCAGAATAAATGACAGGTGACAAATATAAAAAATGCATGTTGTTTAATTTAAGGAATTTTAAAATATAAATTCAAATATTGATCTACTGTATTTTCCGCACTATAAGGCGCACTTAAAAGCCTTCAATTTTCTCAAAAAATGACAGTGCGCTTTATAATCCGGTGTGCCTTATATATGGATCAAGGTGCTGTTTTGTTGACATTCCCTTTAGCACAGCTCCATCTAGTGGATGCATTACACAAACACAGTCAAACGTTTGACTGCAGTATCTTCTATTCTATGCGCCTTATAATCCGTGTGCCCTATATTTGAAAACAGTTCCAAAATAGGCCATTCATTGAAGGTGCACCTTATAATCCGGTGCGCCTTATAGTGCCGAAAATATGGTAACATATGAGAATATTGACATTTTGCATATTAATCCATGTAGCCTAGCTCACTAAAATAGGCTACCACTTTTAATGATCCAATGCAAAGTAAACCACAATTTCTTTTGAACAATATAATATAATTCATATAATATAAATAATACTGCACACCTATTAAATGTGTCAAATCTAAAATATGGTTTAATACGCTGTAGCTTAGAGAAAATATAATCACAGCCTCAGGCACAGGCTTGACATTTATTCTGCTTGAATTTGTTCTAAGAAATGTTCATAACTTTATAAGTACCAAACTTTCATCTGTGAATATTAAATATTTTAACTACAGTGTTTTTCTTTAATTTTCCCCGACTGCAGCCATCAAATGAAACACATCAGCGAGGCAAAACTGACGTCTATTTGCGAAAATGTGCTTTGATCGATTGTTTGATAACTTGTGCCACTCAGCACTAAAATGCACTTTGCAGATGCAGCGGCAGCGGTACGTGCGGCGCTAGAACCACTGTTTTGGTTGGCCATCTACTGTAGTTGAAACATTAACACATTAATTAAAATCATCTAATAATCATACAGTAGTTAACATGAACCCTTTGTAAGCGATGTATTATCTTTACAATAAACCAATTCTAATGATGTCACACAACTGATGTAGCATACTAGAATAAATCACGGTGCTGTAGCCTATACATTAAACGGCAGAACTTAGTCTATTCAGTAGACTAGGAGGAACTCCAACTCTTGAAAAGCAGACTTTCGCTAAGACATTTAGCCATGACAAAGATTTCTTCCGAGATGAGCGAAAAAATCAGGTCTTTGTGGAGAGCAGGGCACTTTCTTTTTGACATCAGGGCTTTCCTGTTGCAGTCAGGTGTGCATGTCTCTGACAACACTATAAAACGGCACTTGAGTCTTCGTCGTTGAACTCATGTGACTAAAAAACCAACTGTATTGAAAATGAGCAGGTACTATACAAGAGTGTTTTATTATTTATTATTGTCTATTGTTTAAGATTATATTATATACAATTGCAGTTGGCTGGATGGTAAAATAAAAATATTTTATATATATGTATAGTGCTGCCCTTAAACTTGTTGATGAAATGCTGCATGAGGATGAAGAGCGGTCTGCAAAAACATTCAGACAAACTTCAGTCCAGATTGCAATTACAAGTATCAACCTGCACAATCAGGAGATCAATAAAACAACTTGGATGGACATATGGAAAATCCAGGTAACGTTTCCATATGCAATTCTGGATAGGCTACTGTAGATTCATTTTCCATATTTTTTCTTATTATCTTAATTTGTATAATAGGACAGACAACAACAAGGCCCTGCATCTTAGTCAAGTTCAGCAGTGGTTATCTGTCCAAGAGACATTTGACAACATGATCTTTTCTGATGAAAGTTCTGATGAAGTGGCTTTGGAGCGCTTTTCTCTGATGTGCTACAAGAAAAGGGGTCGCCGGGTTGTGAAACCAAAAGCTATGCATCCTTTAAAGCTTCACATTTGGGGAGCCATATCCTGTCAGGGACCAGGACCAATAGTTCTGTTTGATGGTTAGTTCTACCCATTCAGTATAACTGAATCGGGGAAGTCGTGGCCTAATGGTTAGAGAGTCGGACTCCCAATCGAAAGGTTGTGAGTTCGAGCTCCAGGCCGGCAGGAATTGTGGGTGGGGGGAGTGCATGTACAGTTCTCTCTCCACCTTCAATACCACAACTTAGGTGCCCTTGAGCAAGGCATCGAACCCCCAACTGCTCCCCGGGCGCTGCAGCTTAAATGGCTGCCCACTGCTCCGGGTGTGTGCTCACAGTGTGTGTGTGTGTGTTCACTGCTCTGTGTGTGTGCACTTCGGATGGGTTAAATGCAGAGCACAAATTCTGAGTATGGGTCACCATACTTGGCTGAATGTCACGTCACTTATCACTTATTTGAGAGGCTGAGTTTGTAAACTTATAATTTAATCTTTGTACATTTTCAGGAACAATTATGGACAAGCATTTTTATCAAGAGAACATCATAAAATCTAATTTGGCGCCACACATAAGACAACACTTTAAAGGACCTCATCGCTTCTTCCAAGAAATTTTTTTACGAACTGTTGTGATCTTTTCTGATTTTAATGACTAAAAGTTGAATAAGCATTTTAATGTTTTTTTTTATTATTATAGTTATTAGTTATTTAGTTTTTTTTTTTTTTTACAGTCAATGTCCCGAAAACATACAACCGGGAGGTAGTATATTGCTGAGGAGGGGATCAACTGGGTGATTATTATTATTATTTATTATTTTATTTTTTATTCTGGTTTACAAACTGTACATTTGACAAAATCATTCAACTTGTCAATTTTTTTGCCTGCAGATCACCAGATCTTAATCCAATCGAGCTGGTGTGGGACGCAATGAAGGAATTCATCTGATGTTAGGTCAAGCCAAGAAATAAAGACGAGCTTCTTGAGGCCATCGTAACTTTTTGGTTCAATTGCTTCACAAAAACTGTCTGCAACAGATACATTGACCACCTTCAGAAGGTTTTGCCAGCTGTAGTGCCGTGCAAAGGATGCACTACTGGAATGTAACAAATGTAATGTTGTAAATTTATTGTAAACTTGCTATTATTTATTAAATCTTAGACTAACAATAATCTGCTGTCTCTTGTTTCTAAGAATCACAAAGAATGATAAAACATAAATGTCGGCCAACATTGCTTAAGAGCAAATATTCAATCTTTATTTAAGTTAAAAATAAATAAATAATTAATAAAAAAAAACTAAACGTAATGAATGTCATGAATAACAATTCACCGGAAAGCGTTTATAAGAATGAAAGCCACACGATTGTATTTGTAACAAATTACTTTTAGTCCTTCACTCTCAAAAACACTAACCCAATTTTAATTATTTTTAACTCAAGGGCTGGTTAAATATAGGGACAGAACACATTTTCAGATCTCTCCGTTACAGACCGTTATGAAAGCAGTATTTATGCAAACGTGTATAAAATGATTTGAAAACTTTTACAGAGATGTCTAGAGGGTATTTAATAGGACTTCCCCCACTTAAGATTTTTCTAGTTGCACGTTTATATCAAATTAACACAGTCTATCCATATTAAGCTTTCATATATTCTATGCTCAAGCACACGCATTGCCACAAAACACAGGCAGAAGTAGCCTAATAATTGTGAAATATATATATATTCTTAATAAACACATGTTTTCTTGTCAGCTGCAAAATGAAATTCGTGGTCCTGACGATCATCTACACAGTACACTGTACATGCCTTTAAAGATAAATGCAAACTTCACAGATTATATCATCAGGGAGTATTTAGTTTCGTTTTTAGTTGGTTCGTTTAAAAGAAGAAATTTCAAGCTTTCTGTAGATATATTTCTGTAGATATGTATGTGAAGCACCCCAATTTTAAGTTATTTCATTATCTGGAAAAAAATTGAGTGATCACGGGGCTGCCTCCCTGTCATGCATGCACATTAATAATTTTCCGCACAAACACTTGAATATGAATAGTAATAGAGCACATTTCTTTTAGGTTACAGTATGGGATTCGCTAGTTTTTCTTGATCAATATTAAATGGATGCATGAGTCTCATAAACTTATTTTAATACATATAAGAAATATAAAGCATGTTAAGTATATAAATATTATTGTACAAATAATTACAAAATGGTATTGACTGAGAATAAGATAGCAGTTTCACATTTTGCATATGCATTAAAGTTCATTGTTTTCTACATGCAATTATACAAAATAAAGCCAAACAAGATTTGTAATGAAGATAAAATATGTAGTCAAATAAGAATAATTTGCGCGCACTTTGATATTTCAAGGAATAAAATACACTCCTGCATTTAAATGCAGCTGCAGGAGTTGCATTTTTTTGTTTTGTTTGACGTTTTATTAATCCGTCCATTCCTTTCAGTTTCAATGATTTAGCTAAATCGTGCAGGTTTAATTTATTTGTTTCTTGTTTTAATTAGGCCTTAATAATGGAAGCGAAATCATACAGTCACGTTTTACTAAAATAAAGGATATAATTAATGAAACAAACAACAATTTATTAATCAGTGTTCAAATAGATATCTTTTTCCTAAGCAGTTATCTGTCAAAATAAAGGACAGGTAACAAATAACAAAGTATGTGCTTGTCAAAAATGTGTGCTCTTTTATTAAAGGAGTTTAAAATATAAATAAAAAATGTACTTGTGATAAATATAGGCCTAATATGTGAGAATATTGACATTTTGCCTAAAGATAGATGTGCTTGGATGCTTTTTTTGGATAACGTGGTTACAGTGCCAAATGCTGCAAATGCGGCTGAAACCACATTTTGGTTGACCACCTACTGTAGCTTGTTCAGTGCTGTCAGAAGCTATATATAGAAATGCAGCAGTTTTGCAGTTTGTTTAGTAATTGTGTCAGGCCATTTCAATTTTAGTACAATCCACATTTACAAACATCTGCATAAATATGAAAAAAATGCATGCAAATGTTGTTTTTGTCTATATTTCTGGAATTCCATTAAGAGCCGATGCAACATTTGTTGACAAAATTCAACAGCCTATAATGGTAGCATTTTGTTATTTACTTTATGATAAACAATTTACCTCAGTATCTCCAGCTTAGAGTTTGGACTCTTCAGACCTTCAGAAAGCAGCTCCACTCCTGAATCCTGTAGGTCATTGTTACTCAGGTCCAGCTCTCTCAGGACAGAGTGTGAGGATTGTAGAGCTGATGACAAACTCCCACAAGACTGAGCAGTCAGGTTACAGATGGAGAATCTAAACAAGAATAATACAGTAATTACATACAGAATAAATCTTAACGGTGTGATTTTTTAGATTCCTAAATCCAATTATGTTGCATTGTTTTGCAAGTTAATCAAGTATTTCAAATTCAAACCTCAATATCTCCAGTTTAGAGTTTGGACTCTTCAGACATTCTGAAAGCAGCTTCACTCCTGAATCCTGCAGATCATTGTTACTCAGGTCCAGCACATTTAGAAGGGAATTTGAGGATTTTAGAGCTGAAGATAAACTGTCACAGGACTGAGCAGTGAGATTACATCCAAATAGCCTGTGTAAAGAACAAAACAAACAGCTATATTTTTAACGAAGGATTCATCCAATCAGAGTGCAGTTTATTGAATGACGTCAGTCAGTGCCTCGTAGTCAGCAAGAGATGAAGTGTTAACTCTCCTACACAGAACTAATCTCTCCTTTGCCTCTATTAATGCTCTTATATGAGCGAGTTAATGCCTAGAAAGTAAGTTGTTTATATCCAGTTATCATATGATCATCTCACTGTGTTTGAAAGCAGCTTTGCAGACTTTGAGTTATGAGCTTGTTTACTTGTCATCGCGGCAATCTGCGTTAGGACCTAAGCGCCAAAGTTTGCCTGTTAAAATATGTGTAACTAAGCCTGAGTGACATTATGATAAGTCAAGTCACTTCTGTCACATCACCACAGCACATGTGCCTTGGTGAGTGAAATTCTTGGGAGCGTGCTCCAGAAATTGCTAATACAATTAACATATAACCATACAGACTTCAACAGGTGAAAATGTGCAGTATGCACATACATATAGTCAGTACACGCAGTGTACTATTAGACATACTTACAGTTAGCACTACACATTATACACTATACACATTATGTACAGATTCTACATTATGTAGACATATATTCGAATAGAAATATGCTAAGGTGCAACAGATTGTACGTGAACTGGATACAGAAATGTCATGGATGTGCATCGGATGGTAGTGATGTCCGATTCGTGAACAAATTGTTCAATTTAACTGGTTCTTCTTAGTGAACCGGTTGAACCAGTTCACCAAATCGAACTGAATCCTTTGAAACAGTTCACGTCTCCAATAAGCATGAATCCACAAATTACTTAAGCTGTTAACGTTTTTTAATGTGACTGACACTGCCTCTGAGTCAGAATAAACCAATATCCTGGAGGAATTCATTTACTCAAACAGTACACTGACTGAACGGCTGTGAAGACTGAACTGAAGATGAACACCGAGCCGAGCCAGATGACGAACAAACACGCCCACTGCTGGAGCAGTTCTCGTTCTCGAGTCAAGAACCGGTTGCATCGGTTTTTGGATCACCAGTACACTGAACGGAGAATCATTTCTTTCGGACTCGTCCGATTTGAGAACCGATGAACTGATGATACTGCGCATGCGTGTAATTTTTTAAGTATTTTGTTAAACATCGGAAAGTGTGATAAAATAACTATATATATATATATATATATTTTTTTTAAGATGAATGTTTCAATCTGTATATTGTAGATAATGTATAGGCCAAATGGGTTTTCATGGAAGTTGGACAATAATTAAGACTCTATGTTTAATAGGAATAAGGGATGATTTATGAAATATCTGTACTGTATGTATTAATGATGACACATTCACAAATTGAGTTTGTAGTAAACAGAACATGAACACGAGTAGAGCAGCTGATGATACTGAACTGCAGCACGTGCCGGTTAGAGTGATTCTCGTTCTTGAGTCAAGAACCGGTTGCATCGGTTTTCGGATCATCAGTAGACTGAACTGAAAAGCGTTTCTTTCGGACGCGTCCGATTCGAGAGTGGAGGAGCTGATGATACTGCGCATGCGTGATTCAGCGTGAAGCAGACTGACATACAGAGCGTCTGAACGAACTGATTCTTTCCGTGATTTATTCTGAACTGATTCTGTGCTAATGTTATGAGCGTGGGTAAACAAGGGCTTGGATGAAGGCCAATCTGGCGAAACGTAAATTCATTTAATAAAAAATACATCGCAATGGATTATGTATAGTAAGTGGATCATGGTTTCTGCGCTGATGACACCTAATTAATTTACTTTATATCTTCAAGATTTAAATCCTCGTATGCACATTATTGCGTTGTTGCAAAACTCAAATGTAAACTTTTCATGATTATGAGGTTTTTAACTGACTAAAGTTATGATTACTGACTGAACCGGTTCGCAGAAAAGAATTGAACTTCCCATCACTATCGGATGGTATACAGTGGTAGCAGATAGATTATTGTATTAAATGCAGTGTGTATGTATAGTCCAATATTGAACTGTTGCGAAGTTAAAGTGCAGTGTGTGGCATACCATATTGTGGAAGTATGCTATAGGGTGCTGTAGGGTATATTAGTTCTGACTGTTCATTAGTCTGATAGCCTGAGGGAAAAAGCTATCCCTCAGTCGGCTAGTGCGGGATCGGATGCTGCGGAGACGTCCTCCTGAGGGCAGCAGAGAGAGCAGTCTGTGGGATGGATGGCTGGAGTCACTGATGATCCTCCGGGATTTCCTTATACACCGCCTTGTGTAGATGTCCTGGAGGGAGGGAAGCTCACCTCCAACAATGTGGCTGGCAGTTTGCACAACCCTTTTCAGAGCTTTGCGGTTGCCAGCGGTGCCGTTTCCAAACCAGGCAGTGATGCAGCCCGTCAGGATGCTGTCTATAGTGCAAGTGTAGAATGTTCTGAGGATGCTGGGGCTAATTCCAAACTTCCTCAGCCACTTCAGGAAGAAGATGCACTGATGTGCCTTCTTCAGCACTGCTTCAGTGTGTGTAGACCAGGTGAGATCCTCACAGATAACGCTGAGGAACTTAAAGCTGCTTATCCGCTCCACAGGTGTCTTGCCAATGGTGATGGGTTTGGGTTCTCTTCTCTGTCTCCTGAATCCACCACCAGCTCCTTGGTTTTGTCGATGTTGAGTGAGAGGTGGTTCTCCTGACACCATTTAGTCAGCATGTTCACCTCCTCTTTGTAGGCCATCTCATCATTGTCTGTGATCAGGCCTATCACCATTGTGTCGTCAGGAAATTTTATGACGACGTTGGAGCTGTGTGTGGCTGCACAGTCACGTTTGTACAGGGAGTACAGGAGTAATATGAATAACATATCTGGATGGCAATTTATATTATTAACTGTTTATATTTGTATATATATTATGTGATGCACAGTTTCTCTGACACATTGGAATGGCGTCTTTCATATCTAATGCCATGATTAAGCTCACGACGTCACCATGTGGACAACTGTGTACTGCAACAACTTTTATGATGTGACCTGTATTATTGCTTGTGTGAATGTTGTTTAATCAGCTGTATATGTAAAATTTCTTATTATTCTTTGCTATTTTCAGACCACTTACTGTTACCACTCAACCTAATCAACAGCAAACTCCTAACTTTGGTTCAACTGATCTTATGTGTTTTTACCAACACACCAGTACGGATATGAAATCACCTATTCCAGCACAAATACAGTCCTTACTTAATTCTCCAAAACAATATTAATGTGAATTTATGATTTTATATAGTTTATAACCTGCAGTGCATGTTTGTGCTAAATACAGTGTAAATAGACTTCATCATAAACTAGTTCATCATTCATTGTCACTGTAATTAACAGTGTTACTGTTTAAATAGCTCATATGTAAAGAATTAGATAATGCTTCTGTAACAATAAAAACTCCATAATTATTGGAAAGAAGGAGGCGGGAACCGGCGGACAATCAAATTATATTTTAATAATCAAAATAAAGACAAAACAGTGCGGCAGCCCCTCACGGACGACTGCCGCACACAAACAAAAAACAAACACAACTAAAATCCAGGCCTGGTCCTCTCTCGTCCTTCACTGTCGTCGCTCCTGTTTTATATCCTTCCATCTCCTCCGTGGGACTCGAGACCAGTGGGTCGAGCAGGTGTCGCTCATTTCTCAATCACTCCACCGGCCTTGCCCTGTTCCCACGGCTCTCGGCCACGCCCCACTCGTCACAGCTTCATCAACAACTTATTGACTATAAATAGTACTCACTTTAGATTAGATCAGTGGTTTTCAACCTGTGGTCTGCGGCCCCCTAGTGGGTCGCGATGGTATCGCAGGTGGGCCGACAATAACTATTAAAAGAAATAATAATGTTGTTCATGTATGTAAAAATGTTTGAGTCATAACATAGTACCATTTCAATTAAATAACAAAAAATATGTAACTATGCTTCCACTATTTGAGCGCGCTGATTGGTTTAAGAATACCAGCCAATTTAGATATTTTTGCTGCATGCTACAGAACAACAGCAATTGTGCCAAGCAGTGACATGCAGCCCGAGTTATTTTCTGTTCATTGCCAGTTCATTCAATAAAGACATTTAACAATCTAGCTTCCGAGTACTAAGTTATTAACCCAACAATAGCGGGGTCACTTGATTTTGTTGCAGTGGGCCGTGCAAACATATGTGTTTGGTTGTGTTGGCCGCGAGTTGAAAAAGGTTGGGAACCACTGGACTAGATCATGGAAAGTCGTGGCCTAATGGTTAGAGAGTCGGACTTGCAATTGAAGGGTTGTGAGTTCGAGTCTCGGGCCAGCAGGAATTGTGGGTAGGGGGAGTGCATGTACAGTGTTCTCTCCACCCTCAATACCATGACTTAGGTGCCCTTGAGCAAGGCACCGAACCCCCAACTGCTCCCCGGGCGCCGCAGCATAAATGGCTGCCCACTGCTCCGGGTGTGTGTTCACAGTGTGTGTGTGTGTGTGTGTGTGTGTGTGTGTGTGTGTGTGTGTGTGCGTGTGTTCACTGCTCTGTGTGTGTGCACTTTGGATGGGTTAAATGCAGAGCACGAGTTCTGAGTATGGGTCACCATACTTGGCTGAATGTCACGTAACTTCACGTCACTTCAAAATCAGAAAATATCATTAAGTGGAGTCTAAGGGTATTTTTGGGGCCTGGAGATGTTTTGTCATGCCCAGACATTTGTGCTTTTTTCAGTTTCTTATAATAACTAAATGGCTAAAGTCTAATCTCACTGTAATCAGCACATACTGGGCTATAATAATATGTATGCAGCATGTATGTACATGATTGTGTTTTTGAGAAAAAAGTTTTTATGCGTGGTTAGTGAAAAATTAAAAATGTTAAATCATTTGAATAAGGCAATAAAACACATACAGAACATTGGTTCCCGAGACTTTTGAGAACTGGATCTTGTAGTCTAGAATTTTTCTTTCTAAATTATGTGAAAATCATCTTGTTTACTCACTAACAGAAAACAATATATTGATTTAAATTTTCTAAGACACTTTTTGTTGGTAACAGTCATATGCGAGTAGGCGTCAACTATCATGAATATCATTGTGATTTACACCTGAGAAGACAAAGGCCCGCATAATGATGTGCATAATGAGCCTTTCAGTCATCTGTGTCACTGAGAGGGAGGAGTTACAAGAAAGAATGTGATGACAAAATAAATCTATATAATTTTATGTTTGTAGTTTATTTAGAATATATTTAATTATCCCACAACATAATTTAATATCCACTTGGGGGAGCAGCTAAACAGTTTATTAGGAACAAAGCTGACTTTTAAACTGAATTTTTCAGTCACACAATCCTTCAGAAATCCTTTTAACAATCTTATTTTCTACAAAAAAAGCATTTATTTTTATTATTATCATCATTATCATTATTATTATTGTTAATGTTGAAGAGAGCTGAGAATATTTTTTCAGGTTTATTAGGGGGGATAAATTGAAAGAACAGCATTGCTTATTACATTATTACATTTGTTACAGTTACATTTATTTGTTACATTTATATTATTTACATCAAGCTTTTGAATTGTATAGTATTGTATATTGTTACTGAAACTTCATAATGTTTCACTTGATTATACATTTAGTCAGGAATTATAGTTTGGAAAAAGTCTTTGGAAAAAGTCTAACTAGTAAAATGTTTACACTTTATGTGAAAACTAGTACAAGTATATAAATAAATAAAAAGAGACTTACTCATGTTTATGATCTCTGCTGAATAAAGCACTTCATCATTTTTTTCTGAGAAATCCAAATCTCAAATCCTCAACCACCTCACATCTTTTCGGGGTTAATTATGTCATATTCCTCTCACCGCGAAGCAAACAGTAAAATAAAAAACTTGAAGAACAGTCTCAGTGTGTTGTCTTCTGTTATGGGCGTATTCAAGCTGCGCTTCAGTGAAACATTAGAATCTGAATAGAGCGTTCAGCGCGGGGCCGTGGTAACATTAGATATAATGACGGGAGACGTGAAAAACGGACATCGCATTGTTTTCATATGGATTACTTTATCACAGAGTATCTGTTTTCGGCAGCACTTATTTAGTTTAAAAGTAGACATGTCAGGCTTCCTATAGATATCTCTCTCATGTCTCTTCGTTGAGTATTCACTGAGTTACAGTTGATTTTAATGACGTGTTTGTACATGACGATCAGCGCAGACAAAGGCTGCAGACAGCACACCTTGTTTGTTATCTTTATTTTATAAGTGCACAAAGTTCTGTTGTTATTATGTCTGTATTAAAAAAAAGTAGATCCTTTACAGATTCGATTGATGTATTGCTCTTATCTGTACGATCAAAACTGGAAGTGTAATTTAAGTTCTTTTCGGGGGTTATCAGGAGAAAATGACTCATAACACGTATATGCGTTAAACGACTCCAGAGGGTTTGTGAAGAGTGGGGCGGGGCCGAGGGACGTGGGAGCGAGGCCGGTGGAGTGATTGGAGATGAACTACACCTGTTCGACCCACCGGTCTCGAGGCCCACGGAGGAGATGGAAGGATATAAAACTGGAGCGATGACAGTGAAGGACGAGAGAGGACCAGGCCTGGGCTTTTAGTTGTGTTTTGGTTTTTATTTGAGCGCACCAGTCGTCCGTGAGGGGCTGGTGCGCTGTTTTGTGTTTATTTTGAATTATTAAAGTTTCATGTTGATTGTCCGCCGGTTCCCGCCTCCTTCTTCCCGATGATTATGGAGTCTTTATCATTACAGGGTTAAACCAACATTTATTGTATATTAATTGCATTCATTTTCAGTTTTTATACAGTACACACTGTATATTCTGTAACCTAACTATCTCTAAACCTTACGGATGTATTTTAACAATGTGATCTAATGAATATTTGTATAGGTTTCATATTGTCAGCATTGTCATTAATATTTTTATAGGTTTGGGGATAGACTTTATGTATTTATTATATTAAATTAGTATTAGTGTTCACTCACTGTGAACACTCACTGTAAGTCGCTTTGGATAAAAGCGTCTGCTAAATGCATAAATTTAATTTAATGTAATTTAAATTTAAATGTATTCGTAAACATTTTAAGCAATTTTGGTAACACTACTATAATGACTTAATTAATTTACAAACTGTAAATTTACAGTTAATTAGGTTTAGGTTTTGGTGGCCTGGAGAAGTTTTGACATGCCCTGACTTTTGTGCTTTTTTCAGTTGCTTATAAACATATGCATGGCTTAAGTCTGAAAACACTGTATTCAATACAAACTGGGCTACAATAATATATAAATAGCATGTATGTGCATGATTGTGTTTTTGAGAAAACAACGTTTATGCATGGTTAGAGAAAAACTAAAATTTTGAAGTCACTGAAATAAGGTCATAAAACACATACAGAACATTTGTTCACAAGACTGTCAAACCTGGAGCTTGTAGCCTAATATGTTTGCTTCAAAATGATGTGAAAATCATATTGTTTACTCACTAACAGAAAACAATAGATTGATTTAAATTTTTTAAGAAACTTTTTATTTCAAAAGGGTATATGTGAGTAGGCATCAACTATCATGAATATTATTGTGATTTACACTTGAGAAGACACAGGACCGCTTAATGAGCTGCATAATGAGCCTTTTAGTCAGGTGTGTGACTGAGAGGGAGGAGTTACAAGAAAGAATGTGAGGACAAAATAAATGTATATATTTTTATGTTTTTTGTTTATTTAGAATATATTTAATTATCCCACAAAATAATTTGAGATTCACTTGCAAGTGCAGTTAATCAGTTTATTAGGAACAATTAAAGCTGACTTTCAAAGTTGAAATTTAGTATCATTACTCCAGTCAAACGATCCTTTAGAAATCCTTCTAATATTCTGATTTGCAACTAATATATATATATATATATATATATATATATATATAATTTATTCCTTTGATCACAGGAATAAATTAAATTGTAAAATATATTCAAATAGAAAGCAGATATTTTCATTAGTAAAAGTATTGAAAAATATAACTGCTATAGCAAACTGGTATTGACTTGTATTGTGTCACATTGAAATATATAAATGAACATCACATAACTAGCATTTCCAAAGTGTATATTGTTTATGAGCTCTCAAATAAACTAAATGATAAACTACATTATTAACAATATTGTGATGGTCACTGATACTAGTAGTACAGTAGAACTTTTAGATGATGTGAATTAAACTTCATAATGTTTCACTTGATTATACATTTAGTCAGTAAAATGTAAAGTCAAACTCAAATCCTGGGGTAATCCTCAGTGCAACTTCTTGGGGTGAATTAGGTCTTATTCCTCTCAGCACTGTAACAGTCCATAGTTCTGTTACAATGGCTTTAGTAGGGTGTAGTACTACTCCTGTCCTCTATGGACCCTAAATGGATTTTCTCATCTAGCTTAAATCCCAGTGAGGTAGTAAAGGAAGGAGAGATCTGTTCGGTGTTGGGAAGCCTCAGTTGGGAAGCACATGGTAGATAGGGACGGGTTGGATTTTTGTTTATTGCTCATTGGAAAAGCCGTTGTCAGCATCATCAGCCTCTACGTCCTCCTGTTGGGTTTAACCGACAGTCTCCAACGGACAGTTGAGATTCTAAATGGACAATGGTCGTATAAGGTTTTTCATACCGAAAATTCACTTTGGTTTACTATGATGTTTGTCTTTATGTTTACGGGTTCTGTTGATGGCACTTTCCATTCTTATTGAAATGAGTATGATGATTTAGTTTGCTACATTTTTCCTTGTCTGTTGTTTTTGCCTATTCTCCAATATTCAATAATAACTTGGTATTATTCTTCTATCTGTGTCGGTACAAACTTTATTTCTTATCTTGATTGACATTTGAGTGAACAGCATTTTAGGTGCTTTTATTAAATGTGGTTGGTGGGCCCCTCCCCTAAAAATTATCAGTAGCTGTGGCTTTCAAAAAGTGGAAGACGGTTACAGATTGGCGCCCGAACAGGGACCATCAAACCAGTAATTTATCACCTTAACCTGTATTCATGTCGCACAGAAGGGTCAGTCAGACTGCTCAGGATGGGGATGGGGATGGGGATGGGGATGAGGACGTGCCCAGTGAAAACTTTTCAACTGGGTCTTTCACCACCAGAAGAGAACCCCTGAAAGATCTCATTAACACTTTCAGTGATCTATGTATTGATTCAGATGAGGAAAGTGAGAGAATTATGGATAAGGTACATGACATTCCAGATGATTCTTCCCCTCTGCCTCCACCTCCACTGGAGATGGATCCTGAATCCAACAATGACCCATCCAATTCCATAACATCCATGATAGAACGCCTGTCTGAACGGTTCACTTCACTGGAAGACCAGCTAACCGACCTTAGTCAGAGGGTGAGTGAAAATGTTCCCTTAGATGAGTTTGAAAACCGATGTAAACTGATAGAGGACAAAATTACTTATAGGGTACAACGAGAGTGTGATAAAATAAAGAAACAGCTAGAACTGCTTGTCCAGGAGTTAGGTCAGTCTGTTGTAGACTGCCTGAAGAGAAGGGATCGTCGAATAGATCAAAGATTTCAATCTCTTTTGCCATCTGCATCCACTCCAGATCCTAAGTACATCCTCTCCTTTTCTCAGTCTAAACAAAGGAATGTTTCCTACAGCATGCAGTCCAGTCACTTAACAAGCCAGGGTAACCAAACCACAATGCAGTATAACCCGCCAGTAAAACTGGATTTTCCCAGCTGCAGTAGTACACAAGAAGATGATCCTGTTGTTTTTATTGAACACTGCGAAGAGTATTTTGCTGTACGTCCCCTTAGCGAGGGAGAAATCCTTGCTTCACTCTCAGCGGTACTCAAAGGTACGGCCAAGGATTGGTGGATGGCATAGCGAAGAAATGTGCAAAATTGGAGGCAATTTAAAGAAAGTTTTCTGCATTCATTTTTAAGTGAGGATTATGATGTCGCAGCAAGGAAATTGTTGGAGAGGAGACAAGGGGCTAGAGAAAGCCTCAGAGACTTTGCATTCCACTATCGTGCTTTGTGTTTGATGTGGAGGAAGGGAATGTCAGAAAAGGAAGTGGTACAAGCAATCCTAAGAAACTGTAATCCCAGACTAGCTAGTCTGCTATGTGGAACCATCAAGGATGTAGGAGAACTAGTCAGGATTGGAACACAGATAGAAAGGGATTTTGATGAATCCAAAAGATATTGGAGTCAAGCTAATGGGGAGGAGCAGAGAAAGAAAGCCTCTACAGTTCAAGAACCTCACCACAAGCCTCCAAATGCCTGCAATCGAGGCGTACAATCCTTGCAGAGTGCGGTGCAACATGAATATAAAAATATCACCATTCCAATAATTCTACAGGACAGGTATGTCAGTGCCATGGTTGACACTGGAGCACTTTCTCACTGATCCAGGAATCCTTTTGGAAGCAGTTGGGGTCCCAAGAGCAGTACCAATCCAGTAAAGGACAATCCTTTGTTTTGGCCAATGGGCAAAAGCAGATGGCTATTGGTAAGGTCAAGTGGAGGTGTGAGGTGCTGGGACAATCAGTAGACCTGACTCTTTTCATTTTGCAGGATGCTGATCTGACGGTACCAATCATACTGTGAATGGATTTTCTGTTAAAGACTGGAATGAAGCTAGACTTTCAGAAAGCCCAGTACAGCCTACCCACAGCAGAAGGGGCTATAAAAGAAAATTATTCCCCATTTCTCCAGTATGACATCCACCCCTCCATACATTTTTACCTTGCCATTTTCACGCCAACCTGCAGTGATGAAACTCGTCAGTATATACGACAACTTACTCTGGCCGCAGACACCGATCCACAGACAAGAACAGAGCTGGAGAGGATGATGTTGAACTGGTCTACGGTTTGTACCCAAGAAATAGGTTGTACAAACCTTGTTAAACACTGCATCATTACCACCAATGAACAACCGGTATGGCGACGTGCATACAGAGTCTCCATTGAAAAACAGCAATTCATTGAAACCCAAGTCCAGGACTTACTGAACAAAGGGATCGACCGTCAACTTCTCCTTGGGCTTCTCCAGTAGTGGTAGGGTAGTACAAAAGAAAGATGGAGGATCCAGATTTTGTGTGGACTATCATGGAATGAATGCCAAGACACACTTAGATGCCTACCCGATGCCCCAGATACAAGATATTCTGGAATCACTAAATGGAGCCACTATCTTTAGTACTTTGGACCTCAAAAGTGGCTACTGGCAGTTAGAGATGGAGGCTGACAGCATTCAGAAAACAGCGTTTATAACTTCTACCAGGCTATATGAATTTGTTTGTCTGCACTTTGGCCTGAAAAATGCTGCTGCCTCTTTTCAAAGGCTAATGGAACATGTTCTCCGAGAAGTGAAAGGCATGTGTTGCATGGTCTATATTGACGACATCGTGGTGTATTCTAAAACCATGACCGAGCATCTGCAACACCTGCACCAAGTCTTCACATGTCTCCATAAAGCGGGACTCTCACTTAACCTTAAGAAATGTAACTTCATTCAGAGATCACTTGCATTTCTTGTTCACATAGTTTCGGACGAAGGTGTAAAAACAGATCCCTCTAAAGTTGCAGCAGTCAACTCATTCCCTGTACCTCAATCCATCAAGGACGTCCAGAGGTTCTTAGGATTGGCAGGTTGGTACCACCGCTTCATTTCCCATTTCTCTGAAAAAGCTGCATCACTTCATGCACTCAAACAGATAAATTCAACCTGGATCTGGACAGAGCAATGTCAGCATGCCTTCGACATAATCAAGCAGGATCTGGTACAAGCTCCTGTTTTAATAACACCTGATTTTAACAAGTCTTTTTGAGTTCAGACCGACGCAAGTGACATTGGTTTGGTTGCTGTTCTTACACAGGATATAGAAGGAGCAGAGCATGTGATTGCTTATGCCTCCCGACTGCTCAGAGGAGCAGAGAAAGCATATGCAGTATCTGAGAAAAAGTGTTTGGCTGTAGTATGGGCCGTAGAAAAATGGTGACCATACCTTGAAGGTCGATCCCTTCAAAGTCGTCACCGATCATGCTGCCCTGACATGGGCTTTCCAACACCCAAAGCCTTCCTCACGCCTCATTCGCTGGACAATACGTTTACAAGGATTCCATTTCACTTTGAGATATCGGAAGGGCCAGTGCAACATTGTACCAGACGTATTATCCAGAATCCAAAACACAACCCTTTGCCTGAGACTATCTTCATTGTAAGTGCATCCAAGTCAATGCCTGTAGACCTCTCTCAAATAGCTATATCCCACAATAATGATAGTGAAATTCAAGAGTTGATCTCCAAAGCACAGAACCAGCCAAGGCATAATACGTCACGGAGTCAATACATTGTGAAAAATGGATTATTGTTTCGCAGTGCACCGGTCCACAAGGACAGAAATTCCAACTGATGATTCCTCCCTTTCTTTGAGAAACATTTCTGCAATACGCCCATGACAACCCACTTAGCGGGCACCTGGGAAAACTAAAAACTCTGCTTCGACTACTGGAGACAGTGTACTGGCCTAACATAAGAGCGGATGTGTGGAGATACTGTAAAGAGTGCCACATTTGTCAGAAGTACAAGCCTTCACTGACTAAGATGTTCGGTTATTTGCAGAACACTCCAGTTGTTGAACCTGGGTACATGATTGGTGTTGACCTCATGGGTCCATTTCCAAAAATTGCCAAGCAAAACGAACATCTCCTGCTTACGGTCGATTACTGCTCCAAATGGGTGGAAGTGTTTCCTTTGAGAAAAGCCAAAGCACCTCAGATAGCCAAGATTCTGGTAGAAGAGATCTTCACCAGATGGGGAACCCCGGCATATCTAGTTTCAGATCGGGGGGCACAATTTACTTCTCACCTACTAAACTTGATTTGCAAACAGTGGGGAGTGGTTCAAAAGTTGACTATGGCCTACACTCCTCAGACCAATCTGACAGAGTGGGTTAATCAGAACCTGAAAACAATGATCGCGTCCTATGTGGAAGAGCAACACCGACAGTGGGACAAATGGATAGCTGAATTCCGGTTCGCCATTAACACTGCTTGGCATGAGAGCACAGGATTTACACCAGCTGAAATAGCTCTTGGTCGTAAGATCAAAGGACCTATGGAGAGAGCTTTTCAACAACCACCTGACCCCAACAGTCCTGCTTATCCCATTCTCGATCGACAAAAGGAACTCATCAGCTTGGTGAAAGAAAATGTAGAATGAGCCCAAGCCAAGCAGAAGCGGTACTATGACCAGCAACGAAAACAGACTCTCTTCCAGGTTGGAGATATCATTTGGGTACGGTCTCATCCCTTATCCAGAGCAGATGATGGTTTTATGGCCAAGCTTTCTGC
Source organism: Carassius carassius (assembly GCF_963082965.1). Taxonomy (NCBI): domain Eukaryota; kingdom Metazoa; phylum Chordata; class Actinopteri; order Cypriniformes; family Cyprinidae; genus Carassius; species Carassius carassius. Next base: position 27,130,379 of record NC_081776.1, read on the forward strand.
AAAATGGAAAGGCCCCGCAAAGGTTGTTAAACGCTTAGGCCCGGTTAATTACTCTGTCTCATTTTTATCTGATCCCACTAACATTGATACCATGTCCAAAATCTCAAGACCTGTCATGGTTATGACAAGTCTTCCAATGAGCAGCGGGGTATGTAACAGTCCATAGTTCTGTTACTATGGCTTTAGTAGGGTGTAGTACTACTCCTGTCCTCTAGGGACCCTAAATGGATTTTTTCATCTACAAATCCCAGTGAGGTAGTAGAGGAAGGAGAGATCTGTTTGGTGAAGTGGAAGCATGGTTTTCTCAAGTATTCCAGGCAGTAGAATCCAGATTGAGAAATGTGTTTCAAGCTCAATCATGTAAGTGATTTTCTGTTTATTAAAGTCTTATATTTCTCTAACTAAAAGACTTTATTCATGGTTGAATGCTGTTTGTTTAGATCTGTGTAATTTGGGGTTGTTAGCAAGCTAACTCATTTTTTTCGTACATTCTGTTTAGAAGGACTCTTTATTATTGGTAGAATCACTACTAAGATGTACAATGGGGATGTGAGGAGCATTTCCACCGTGACACGACTTCACAGACACCTATAGTGGATCTACCAGGAATATTCATTCCCCACGACTAAAGCCTCAGTTGGGAAGCACATGGTAGAGGGACGGGTTGGATTTTTGTTTATTGCTCATTGGAAAAGCCATTGTCAGCATCATCAGCCTCTACGTCCTCTACGTTGGGTTTAACCGACAGTCTCCAACGGACAGTTGAGATTCTAAATGGACAATGGTCGTATAAGGTTTTTCATACCAAAAATTCACTTTGGTTTACTATGATGTTTGTCTTTATGTTTACAGGTTCTGTTGATGGCACTTTCCATTCTTATTGAAATGAGTATGATGATTTAGTTTGCTTTATTTTTCCTTGTCTGTTGTTTTTGCCTATTCTCCAATATTCAATAATAACTTGGTATTATTCTTCTATTTGTGTTGGTACAAACTTTTTTTCTTATCTTGGTTGACATTTAAGTGAACAGCATTTTAGGTGTTTTTATTAAATGTGGTTGGTGGGCCCCTCCCTTAAAAATTATCAGTAGCTGTGCCTTTCAAAAAGTGGAAGACGGTTACAGCACGAAGCAAACAGTAAAATAAAAAAATAAAAAACTTTAACAGTCTCGCTGCTTTGTTTTCTGTGGTATGGGTGTTTACAAGCCATAAGCTTCACGTGAAACATTATAATCTCAAAAGCGCGTTCAGCGCGTGGGCGTGGCCGCATTAGATATGCAAGGAAGACGTGAAAGACGGACATCGCATTGTTTTCATATGGATTATTTTATCACATAATATTTGTTTTCAGTAGCACTTGCTTAGTTTACAAGTAGACATATCAAGCTTTCTACAGATATATCTCTCATATCTCTGTGTTGAGTATTCACTGAGTTGCAGACAGCGCACCCTGTTTTTTTCTTTATTTTATAAAGGCATAACGTTCTGTTGTTATTTTGTGTGTATACAAATAAAAGTAGACCCTTTAGTAGTGTAATTTAACTTCTCTTTGGGGTTATCAGAAGAAGATGCCTCAAAACGCTGCACATTTTGCAGGCCTTTGACTTCTCCGGTGTGAATCACAATAATATTCATTGTCAATCACGCCTACTCGCATATGCCCTTTAGAAACAAAACGTGTCTAATTTCAATTTAAATCAATCTATTGTTTTCTGTGAGAAAGTAAACAAGATGATTTTCACATCATTTTAAAACAAAAAGTTCTAGGCTACAAGGTCCATGTTTTCAGTTTTGTGAACAAATGTTCTGTATGTGTTTTATGAAATTATTTCAGTGACTTCAAAATTTTAGTTTTTCACTAACCATGCATAAACATTGTTTTCTCAAAAACACAGTCATGTACATACATGCTATTTAAATATTATTGTAGACCAGTTTGTACTGAATACAGTGTCTTCAGACTTTAAAGCCATTTTTTAAGCCATTTTTATATTTATAAGCAAATGAAAAAAGCACTAAAGTCAGGGTATGTCAAAACTTCTCCAGCCCCCAAAACCCCCTTAGACTTCAATGGGTTAATGCTTGATTAGTGTCTTTGTAAACATTTTATGAACACTAATTCATGGAATAACGTATAATAAAAGTAGGATTAAAGCAATTAAAAGTGCAGTAGAACATCCTGGAAAATGCTAACTTTAGCACTGATAGTTTTCGGGATATCAGGAATCCGACTGGATTGGGAACAAAATCACTATTAATCAAGGGATTGGTACGGGACAGGAAAAAATGTCAGCGGGAGTGGGCGGGACCCAGAACACACTTTGATCCCCAAATTTATACACAAATATAGCCTACCTTTTATATAAATAAACTATAAACTAGGGGTGTGCGATATAACGATTTTTGATCATGGACAAAAAAAATGTCTCTACAATCTGCTTTTGAAGAAATGTAGTATCGTGCTGCAGCGCACATTCTATCAGCTGCAGTTCTGGCTCCTCCGTCATATATTGTACAACACCACATCATTCACAGCAGTGTTAACTCAGCGCTAGAGTTACTCTCTCCTTTTACATGTGCTTTTAAATGTTTCATTCGCATGCTGCTCTGACCTGTGCTTTTTCTGACCACTGCATTCACCCGACCAGAGTATGAGCGGAGTGGTGTGATTTTGACTGGAGCGAGCAGCAAATTTTTTAAAAGTCGGAGTGTCGTGGTCCACTCGCTCCATCACAAGTACAATTGGATCTCTCTGATCAGAAAATTATAATGGCGGCAATAACCAAGCGGAAAGTTACAGGCTAGTTCTCAAGGAGTTTGTCTGTTAATTTTACGGAATATTTTCGGGTTAAAGCATGATTTAAACAGATTCAGCACATTCATACACAGTCGCTTTCCCAATAATGCATTTAAAAAATTAATCTTACAGTGCTACTTCATCTGTATCTGATTTTGAATAAGCATGTAATCTGCATAAATCTGTAAGAAATGCATTGATCTGTAGATAAAATAACTGACGAAAGTGTACTGTTATTTTCATCACAAACAAAATTTGGAATTGTACCTTTTAATGCTGACAACGTTATTAGTTTGGCATGTGGTAGGAAAAAAGATTTGCACACAATTGCCTAAGCCACTTTGAAACTCTCCTGTTATTTATTTAATTAATTAATTAATTAATTAATTTGTTTTAATATAGGCTACGTCGTGAACATAACATAACACTGAAATACTTTATCCACAGAGTGACGGTGGAGCAGTGTTCCTGGTATCAGTGAGTGCGGAGCGGAGGGATTATTAAATGCTGGGAGTGCGAAGGGAAATTGTTGTTAAAATACTCTCATTTTTGGTCATACAGATAAAAGTTATCAATCTTTCGAATCCGTATACGTTTATTCATGTGCACTCTGAATAATAACGAAACACTGTGCTTCTGTAAAATAAGTAAAGCAAACAAGATGCAGTTTCTGCCATCTGGGTCATGTGAACTTGAGTGTGACCCAGGTTAGAGTGCATGATTTACATTAAATTTTATGTGTGTGCAATGCACATTGTGCATTGTTTAAGATGGCTTTCAGGTCATTAAAATAAAAAATACAATTAAAATTGTTATTTTACTCAAGTTGGCATGCTGTGATCTGTAGCCTACTGTATTTTTTTTTTACTGTAACTGACAGATTCCAGCCAAAAAAATATACAACCCGGAAACAGGATTCATTCTTCTGGGATTGAACGGGATGGGATTTTTTCCCCCAGTTTTTTCGTGGGATTGGGACGGGACAGGATTTTTTTTGCGGGAGTGGGACGGGACAGATTTGAAAATCCACTGTGTCACCCTCTAATCCAAAGCCAACTTTAATCAACTCAAACTTTATAATACTTGACATTGGTTGTTTTGAAGAAAGTTCAGGTTGTTGATGTTTGTCTGCCATTCTCACTCATATGTAAACTCACTGATGACGTATCCTATATGCACGAACAGGGTGCACAGCAGTATGCAAATACATATGTTGACAGGCAAGTAGGAAAGTCTATCCTAATGTTCTGATGGAACATTTTGATTGGACGAACATTTCTTGGTCCTACACCTTCCACAGAATATGTAAATACATATAAATTAGGGGTGTAATGTACACGTATACGTACCGAACCATTTCAGTATGCGTCTTTTGATTCGGGTATGCATTTGTATCGAACAAATACAGTTTTGTTTTGTTTTTTTCTTCAGGAAATTCAAATAATAAATGGCTTTTGACAGTCTTTGATGTGGAATGATAGATCACTTTATTAACACATTGAAGCCGCTTCTGTGACGGTTCAGAAACATGCCAGTATAATCCCAACACAAGCACTGACTAGAGCGGCCGCTTAGATCAGTTTCGGTTCTTGTGTCTGAGCCGTGACGCCCCGCAGATTTGTGCAGAGTGGCATGCAAGTGAATGCGATCATTCCTTCCTCTGTACTACTAGTTTTAATGTGAATAAACATGACTGAATATGTCATGCCTCATGTAATTGCTCAATCAGTGTTTTAAGCACAGGAATATGTAACCCATTTAAAAAAAATTAAGATGGTTAATGGACCTTTAATTTGAAAAAATAATGTTATACCTATTATTCTCCACTAGAGGGCTAATGTTCTCCACTCTTCTTGGTGAATGTAATAATAGACAAAGGAAGCAAGCAGCCATTTTTTTTTTTACAAATGAGAGTTGAGAAAGAACAACTGTTGATTCAGAACATAACTACTTTAAAAATTGTTTAAATGGAGTGAAAAAAAGTTTTTTTCTAGTGAAATCCGGGGGGATCTATCACACTTTTATTTCAAGAAACTCCGGTGAGTGTTGTTCCTCTGTTGTTGCTCTGTAATAGTGCATATGTGTTCAATTAATGCTTTATGGTAAGAAATATGATCGATAACAAATAGATGATGAATGAAAATTGAAATATACATGTTGTTATGGAGACACAAAGATTGTTTTGTCATAAAACCAATCAGAGTTAATCCAAATGTGATTTTAAAATTAACTGGGACACAGACCGATTAATGTGCATTAAGTTTATGCCTACGGGGCCATTTTATGATAGTGTGCTTTGTAAAATAAGTCTAGTTATTATGCAGTTGAAGAGAGAAAATTGTTATTTCTGTAATTTCATCTGAAATTTCATGTGATTTATATCTGTTATCAGATTAAGTGAATGTGAATGAGTGATGAGTTCTCTGCATTATGCAGGTTGGTTTTTTTTTGTTCCTGTTGATGCATAGGTTACTTCTCGATTCAACCTTGGACGAGTGTATGGCGAGCCAACAGTGCCTAACTGATGTCACAATGTGACATCCTGATTTTCTGGAGCAAATTTAGTATCTTTAATCTCTTATCAATCCCTCGAAACAGATTAGACAACACACACACACTTCGGATACTTTGAGTTAAACTGAGTTTAAAACTACCCAGGTAGTAAATCTTTCTTCTGTCACGTGACTACATTTTTTTTCTCTTTCTTCTTATTTTTTCCTATTTTTTTTCAACCTCTTAAATTTTTTTCTGGAAGGATCAGACTTTAAGGAAAAAAAGAGATTATACTTACGGTATATTTTCAACCGTCATTCAATTGACAATATTGATACAATACAATATAATTTTTTTTTTCCTTTCACAAGTTGTAGTGAAATTGCTGTCTCAAATCCTCTTTAGATGTTAAGTATAGTGTCATGCTACTGTGCCCATTCAATCTGATCTGTTTATTTAGAACTCCACACTAGAGTGTTGTTTAGTTAATTAATTAGCCCGACACCTGTTTCTTTTTACCCCAGATTACATTCCCGGAATGTTAAAGTCTGTGTTCTCTATTATTCCTTGGTCCGCTATTGATGTTTGAACATTTTGATTTGTTTGGTTGTGCCCTTTTTTCTCATGTGGATCATTGAACTATTTTTGATATCTCCTCTGCGTGCGATTGCTTTACACACCAACACATGTGACAATATTACAGCATCAAAGGAATGATACAGTACTCTTACTAAAATCTAAAATAAATTATTGATAGGTGTGTCCATCGGGATTCTGTTATAACTGTTATATTACTGTATACTTATAAAGTGATAAAAAGTTATAAATAACTTAAGCACAAACATCAGGGCCTGTCACAACATCTTCAAGGCCTTTAAAATGTCTCAGCTTAAACTCACGAGGTTTAAGTTCATAACTCATCGGAGCATTTCTGCTGAATACTGCAGCAAATTGTTCATGAATCAAACTGATCCAGTTCAACTCACTTTTGAGTCAGTCACAGTGGTTCAATTCAATTCAATTCAATTCAAGTTTATTTGTATAGCGCTTTTTACAATACAAATCGTTACAAAGCAACTTTACAGAAAATTATGTTTCTACAATATTTAGTAGTAGCTAGTAGTTTGTGCACGTTTGACAGGATTTTAGAAAAATAAAAATAATAATAATAATACAAGACGTAGTCAGCTAGATGATGAACTATCAATATTATTAATTAATAGTAATTATAGGATGCAGTCACACATGTAGCAATAATTGTTAGTTCTGTTTGTTGATTCAAGGTTAGCATCATCTGGGGTCCTCTGAGGGTCAGCATCATCTCTTCTCAGGTGTTCTGGATCCAGACTGGAGCTTGTGTAACGTGGCAAAACATAGAAACAAAATAGAGACATCATTAGCATAGCTGCTGATCCAACAAAGTAAAATTAGTTTAACCCAAGCTAAAGAATAAAAATGCAGATGCAACTACACTCACAATTTAAGAGATACATTATTCGAATGCTTGGCGAAAGAGATGCGTTTTTAATCTAGATTTAAACAGAGAGAGTGTGTCTGAACCCCGAACATTATCAGGAAGGCTATTCCAGAGTTTGGGAGCCAAATGTGAAAAAGCTCTACCTCCTTTAGTGGACTTTGCTATCCTAGGAACTACCAAAAGTCCAGCGTTTTGTGACCTTAGGGTGACCTTAGTGGTTGTCAAGTTATCAACACACTGTCCGACTGAAATGAGGCAGGAACCAAGCGTAATATGATCCTCTGAGCTGAGGATTTCACTCATGAAGGGAAAATAAAGCTATTGTAACAATCTAATTCTTAAAGTAAGGGAACATCTTTTTTAACACAAAACAGTTAATTGTAACAAACTGTTCAAAGAGGTCATTTAAGGAAATGTCTCTATTATTCCATTTCCATTGGAAAACAGCATTACAAAATCCTAGGTTTTCCAGGATGCTTAGAAGCCCTGATTATTTTCTCACCATAGTTTTGAGTAGGTATTGCCTGCCTTGTGTCCTGATACATTCATACTACAATATAGATGAGGATATACAACCCTCTACTTTATGAGTAAATCAATCGCATATGCGACTAAATTTTACTCTGGGCGACTAAATGATGTCTATCGTTAGTAATTGGCTAATAAATACTTAGATTTTACTCACCAGTGTGTTTCACTCGCTGAACACTGACTGAGCGCTTCAGAGTTTCACTCTCCATCAAGCGATCTTTACTTTTCCAATTCATCTCAATGGACGCACAGTGCACCTGTATTTGCCGAACTGGTGGTCTCCAGTTCCATCTGCTCTGTCCTGGTGGACTTCTGTTACGTCGGCTCCACCCGGGCTTCCTGCTCTGCTGGCTCTTCCTCGGTCCCCGGCCACTCCACTTCCACATGGACTTGGCCCTCCATCCCTCCCCTGTTCTGCCTCCACTCCACCACCCTCCTAGACTGTATAGAGCGTCTGGAAGCCGCTCGCCTTACCCTGTTTCTTGTGTTTTTACCCTTTGCTCTGGATTCTGGATTACCCCTCTTGCTTAGCCCTCTGGGTATTGTTTGTTCATCAAAGACCCACGCCCTAGTCCTTGTCCTAGGAATATTCTTTGTTTTGGCCTCTATATACCTGTTTGTCAGTGTTTGACCCATGATTGTTACGACCACATCTCTGTGTAATAAAAGCTTGCACATGGATCCACATAAGCAGAGGGTTGATATATACTAGCTATAGTTATTATAACATCTATTCATCCACATATTTGAACATAGTGATTGAGTAAATGTGAATGTCAAACCTCAGTATTTTCAGTTGACAGTGTGAACTCTTCAGTCCATCAGAAAGCAGCTTTACTCCTGAATCCTGCAGGTGATTGCTACTCAGGTCCAGCTCTGTCAGATGAGAGTTTGATGATTGTAGAGCAGAAGACACAGTTTCACAGCATGTTTCATCAAGACCACAGCTGTCAAATCTGCCAAAACAGAATATTTAGCCAAATTATTTTCAGATGTTTAGTTTTCCTGCAATAACTTATTATAGCCTTCATAATCCTGACAGGAACATATTTCACATATAATTTTGATGTTTAAGTGTTTAGTGATATAGAAGAAAACATTTAATTAAACAGCAGTCAGTGAAATTACTCACAATGCTTTTCTGCAGCATCTCACAGCTGGAACAAGTCTCTTGTAGTTTGAAGATGAAGTGAACCTCTTTGGACTGAACTGATCCAGCACTTTCTCTGACATCAGCAATACTAAGGTGAGCACTGTGCACACTGAAGATGAGAGGTCTCTTCCTGGATGTGCATCTGCACTGAGGTAACTCTGGATTTCCTCATATAATGAATTATCTTTCAGCTCATGTAAGCAGTAGAATAAATTGACTGAAGTTTCATCTGAGATGTTCTGTTTTTGTAACTCTTTAATGTGTTCAGTTGTTTGTCTGATGCTCATACTGGTGTCTTTAGTGTGTGTGATCAGGCCTTTGAGCAGTTTCTGACTGGATTCCAGTGAAATGCCCATCAGAAATCGCAGAAACAGGTCCAGATGTCCTCTCTTACTCTGCATGGCTTTATCAGTGGCTCTCTTTGTTAAGTCATGAAATTTGACATTTCTAAAGAAGAACTGAAGCTTTTGTCGGAATGTATTTTGTGAATCTTCAAAGAAAAACCAAAGCTCTCGCATGTTCTTGTTCAGGAAGCAGATAAACACATGCACTGCAGCAAGGAACTCTTGAACACTCAGATGCACAAAGCTGAAGACCTTTGTCTTATAAAGTCCATCTTCCATCTTAAAGATCTCAGCGATCATTCCTGTGAACTCAGTGTCTTTACTCACATCAATACCACATTCTTTCAGATCTTTCTCATAGAACACTATGTTTTCCTTCTTCAGCTGTTCAAACGCTAGCTTGGCTAACTTCAAAATCACCTCCCTGTTTACTTTTAAGTGCTCTGTACATTCACTTGCTTCTTGATCATCATACTTCTGGCTCTTCATGTTCATCTGTATCCGCAGGAAGTGAATGTACATTTCAGTGAGCGTTGTGCTTATGTTCAATGTATTGTTCTTGATGAGAATATCCTGAAGTACTGTTGCTGTGATCCAGCAGAACACAGGAATGTGGCACATGATATGGAGACTACGAGATGTCTTAATGTGTAAGATGATTCTGGAGGCTTGAGTCTCATCTGTGATTCTCTTTCTGAAGTACTCCTCCTTCTGTTCATCAGTGAATCCTCGCACTTCTGTGAATAAACCCACGTACCGAGGAGGGATCTGATTGGCTGCTGCTGGTCGTGATGTCACCCACACAAGAGCTGACTGAAGGGGCTTACCTTTGACCAGACTTGTAAACAGCACATCTACAGATGCTCTTTCCTCAACAGTGTCCATCGTGTCACTTTTAAAGTTCAATGGCAGGCGACTCTCATCAAGTCCATCAAATATAAATGCTAGCTTACATTGCTTATATAACTTTGATTTCTCCAGGTCCTTCAGTTCAGGATAAAATTTCAGCAGAAACTCATGGAGACTGACCTCTCTGTCTTTAATCACGTTGATCTTTCTGAATGGAAGCAGGAACACACAGTTTATATCCTGATTGGTGTTTCCTTCTGCCCAGTCCAGGATGAATTTGTGCACAGAGACAGTTTTTCCGATGCCAGCGACTCCCTTGGTCAGCACAATCTTCTCCTCATTGTTTTTCCTCAGTTCAGTAAATATATCATTGCATTTGACTGGCTTGTCCTGTGTTTTTTTGTTCCTGAAAGCATCATCAATCTTCAGAATCTCATGTTCATGATTAACATCTTTCATATCTCCCTCTGTGATAAACAGTTCTGTGTAAACAGTTTTGAGTTCTGTGTCGTTTTCTTTGTTGCCTTCAAAAATATATTTTGCTTTCTTCATCATGTTGTTTTTGTGAGTTTTCAAGAAGTTTTGCAGTTCTATAGTGAAAAACAAATCAATCAGACTGATAAAGCATTAAGCAAATTAGAGAATTCTTTTTCATACCAGCATGGTCATTATTATTAATAACTGATGCAGACAGATTAAATTCATACTGCTAAAAACAGCACAGACCATCTCTTACAGCTTGGTTTCAATTTTAGAATTTCTGAATGTTTTTTTTAATTATATTGATTGAGACTAATGTCACCAAAAGCTGATAAATGGTTTCAGCATCATTTAGCACATCAAACAGGATGTGAGGCTATATTTACAACATGTTTTGACCTGCTTAAATGGACCTTTCCATGTGTGATTGTAATCATGGATTGATGACATGGAATCAATTTGGTGACAGTGCCACTTACTGTTCAATTTTAATTAACAATTGCATCACAATATAAGAGGTTTAATCAATTTTTAGACCTTTGTGAACTGGGTATCACTGGGTACATGCAGTAACACTTTATTTTAAGGACCAGCTCTCACTACTTCTAGTTCTAGTTCTTTTATTTATAAAGCACATTTAAAAGAATCACATGACTGACCAAAGTGCTGTACAACATATTGATCATAGATCAAATAAAATATGCTACATTTACACAACAATTAATTTGCAAATGCTTCAGAAAACAAGTGAGTTTTCAGAAGGGATTTAAAAACCGATAAAGATGTAGCAGCTCTAAGGGGTGCTGGCAAGCTGTTCCACAGTCTAGGGCCCATCACAGAGAAAGCTCTATCTCCTCTACGTTTCAGCCTTGTAGAGGGAATCAATAGTAGATTTTGATTACTAGATCTTAAATCTCTGGAAGGGTTGTAAGGGTGCAGCAATTCAGATAGGTAATGCGGAGCGAGATTGTGCAAACAATTATAAAAAAATAAGAGTATTTTAAAATTTATCCTAGAGTTAACAGGAAGCCAATGAAGTGCTCGCAGAAGGGGGGTGGCAGAATCATATTTGCGGCCTTTTTTTAGAAATTTGGCTGCTGCGTTTTGGACCAATTGTAAACGAGCTACTTGGGACTTTGAGATGCCATAATACAAAGAGTTGCAATAGTCCAATCGAGAAGTGATAAACGCATGAATAGCTATCTCAAGAGGTTTTTCAGGCAGATAGTGTTTAATTTTAGTGAGTAAGCGAAGCTGGAAAAAGCTAGAGGCAACAACTGAGGAGACGTGTTTCTCAAGAGTGAGCCGACTGTCTAAGAATACACCAAGGTCCTTAACACACTTTGACTCAAAAACTACCAGGTTGTCCAAGGTTGAGTTGTTAAATTTAAAATTGTCAGATGGACCACAAACAATGACCTCAGTCTTAGAGTCATTTAAGGTTAAAAAGTTACTGGCTAACCAATGCTTTACTTCATCAAGACATGTAAGCAGTGAATTAATGGCTGAAGGATCGTTTCTTTTAACGGGCAGATAGATCTGTGTGTCATCAGCATAAAAATGGAATGACACACCATGCCTTCTCAGAATCAAACCTAAGGGAAGCATGTAGAGGGAAAAGAGCAAAGGTGCTAAAATGGATCCCTGAGGAAGTCCAAAATTAAGAGGTGCGGCAGAAGAGGTAAAATTGCCAATTTTGACTGAAAAATATTGATCCGTTAAATAGGATTTAATCCAATTCAAGACTGAGCCTTTTAGCCCCACACAAAATTCTAATCTAGACAGGAGCAACTGATGATCAATAGTGTCAAACGCAGCAGTCAAGTCTAAAAGGATTAAAATCACGGGGTCACCTGTATCAGTAGCAACTAAGATGTCGTTTAACACTCTCAGCAGGGCTGGCTCGGTGCTGTGGAAAGGCCTAAAGCCGGACTGAAAGAATTCTGAGATCTGGTTAGTACTTAGAAAAGATTGTAGTTGACACAACACAATCTTTTCCAGTGCCTTAGAAATAAAAGGGACCACAGAGATTGGACGGTAGTTATTTAAAACAGACATGTCTAAGGACGGCTTCTTAAGCAAAAGAGAAACGGAGGCCAATTTCATGCATGCGGGAACTGAACCAGTTGATAAGCATTTGTTAAACAGGGAAAGTAAGGCAGGGCCAACTGATTCCATCAACAATTTAAAATACCGGGGGTGAATTACGTCATGAGGACAGAACGAAACTTTGAGGGAGTTAATAATATCAGAGAGAAATTGTAAAGAAATGGGATCAAAGGACTCCCATACAGACGATGACTGGAAAATCTCATCAGAAACAGGAACAATGTAGGTGGTTACCACCTGGGATCTTAATTTAACAATCTTTTCAGAAAAGAAACTCAAGAATCTTTCACATAATTAATTTGAGGAATTTGGTATACCATTGACAGATGGATTTAAGAGAGCATTTATGACCGAAAACAAAACTTTTGGTTGATTATTATTGTTTAGAATCAGATTAGAGAAATATGATGCTTTTGCAGTCTTGGCAGCAGACTGGTAGGACCGAAGAGCAGACTTAAATACCTTGTGTGAAGATTGAAATCTATCCTTTTTTCCATTTTTGCTCTGTTTTCCTGCACGTCTGTCTTAGAGAATGAATTTCGGGAGTTAGCCACCTTTCAGATTTAGTTTTTGGTGTAAAAACTTTAAGAGGAGCCGTTTCATTTAGAATATCCATCCATACATTATTTAGCATGTCGAAATGTTGGTCGACATTCAGATCAGCAAGTGAAATGTCCAAGGACAATTTTGAGCTCAGTTCATTAAAAAGCAAGTTAATATCCAGGTGAAACCGAAAGGAATAAGACCAAGACAACTTGACAACATCACACGGACTAGGTAGATTTGGCAGTGACAAAGAGAATAAAATAGGTTTGTGGTCGGAGATCACTGCATCAGAAAGCTCAAGTTCAGAAACAGAAAGCCTATAAGTGAGCACTAGGTCCAAAGTGTGCCCTTGTATATGAGTGGGCTCATTTATCCACTGAGTGGGGTTAAAAGATTCAATAAGACTTAAAAGCTCCTTAGAAAGGGAACTGGATGGGCAACAGACATGAATGTTAAAATCACCAACTAATATAAAACGGTCATAATTAGTAGTAATATACCCCATTAACTCTGTAAATTCCATAATAAAATCTTTAACCAAATGTGGAGGGCGATACAACACAACTAACAGAATAGGACCGTTCCACTCAAAACTTAATAGCTGAGCTTCAAAACTAGAAAAAACTTTTGCAACAATTCTCTGACAGTGAGAGAAAAAGAAGCATTTTTTAAAACAGTCACTAGGCCGCCCCCTCTACCATTTTGCCGGGGAGAGTTAAAAAACGAGCAATCGTTTGGAACCAGTTCAGAAAAAGGACTCAAATCTCCTACCTCTGTCCAAGATTCAGTGATGAACATAAAATCCAACTTATGAGAGGAGACAAAATCGTTCAGCAGTAAGGTCTTATTTACCAGCGAACGGGCGTTTATCAGAGCCTATTTCAGTAGGTTTATGTCGCTGGAATTGGTCGTAACTCTGCGCAGAGATCTGAGGTTTCCAAGATTTGCCCCCATTTGTCGCGTGCTGAAACTGATGTGAGGAGATGCAAGACGAAGGTCAGGTGAGCAGTCAGGGAAGACAGGGAGAAGCCAGCGTGAGGGAAAAACCAACGAGGACCAGAGAGCAGCTGAGTGTTGAACCGGCTTCCAGGCCGGGAGCATCAAGCTGGATTCGCAACTATCCCGTAGGTGAGATTTCCATCTGGATGAGATCCCAGCGCGTCTGTCGCGCTTCCTCCTGCGTTTCCTTCGTGTTGGTGTGAAAGTCCAACGGCATATATAGCCCAGTATATCCGATGGCAGGGATCCACACGTTTCAAAAATAAACTGTTTAGCACCAACATTGCTGCTTGCCAGAAATGAGGTGCGAATATCCAGCAAGGTTTGACGATCATAGGTCAGCAGTGCATGACAATTCGGAGACGGAAAATTGAGCAAAACAAACAGACACAGAGCAACAGACGGCAAGCCATCACCGGCTCCATCTTCCTCTATTACTATTACTATCACTATTAACTAGTTGCTTATTAGCATGTATATTACTAGCATATTGGGTGTTTATTAGTACTCATAAAGCACGATAATACCTTATTCTGCACGACCGTATTTTAAATACCTTAATCCTAGACCTTACCTAAACTTAACAACTACCTTACAAACCATTAATAAGCAGCAAATTAGGAGTTTGTTCAGAGAAAACTTTTAGTTAATAACGAATATGAGTTCCCTATTCAAAAGTGTTACTGGGCACGCTGTTCTATTCAATATAAATGTGTATAAAATCTGCCGCTGGTGTGACTGGCCCTGTAATGTTTGCAGTTATATTTTCTCTTGTATGTATTTACAGACAGTGATTGATATTTTCTCCTGATATTTTGTGAATTACCTCCAACAGGGACAGATGTCTTCATATTGCCCTCAGTCTGAGCTGTGTGAGAGAGAAAGAGAATTAATCACTGGGAAACATTTATCACACAATAATCACATTAGCAAAGCAAAGAGGAAAAGAGGTATAAGTCAAACCATCACACTTGTAAATATTTACTCACATTACAGTCACAGTGAATGAACTGTTACCTTGCTTGTGTTCATTCTCCAGCTGATCAGCCAGATCATTCTGCTTCATATTTCTCAGGATATCCACCATGATCTTCACAGCTTCTTCTGGTCCAAAACATTCCACCATCTTTTCCACTGTGTCGAATATATCTGCCTTTTCCATTTCAGACTTTGATATACACTTATGATATGCATTCTTTAAGCGCCAATAAAACTCCTTCAATTCAGCTTCTATAAGCTCCTTCAGTGAGTCCACAAGCAGTTCTTTAACAGACGCCATCGTCCTTCACCGACTCTCAGCTGCAAGAGAAGAAGAAAAAGATCTGAAGCACTTTCACTCTTAACGTGGTTCCAAGTGCTCAAATGTTATTTGGATTATCAAGCTGTGAATGGAGATTCTGATATGAATCATCAGAAAGTTGTTGAAGCAAATCTGCAATAATTGCTATAAGTTATGTTAGCAAAAAACAACAACAACTGCTGTACACAATGTCCCAATGCTGTTTGATACTGTAAGTGTAGAATCAATACATTTTAAAATCTATCTCAGCATCACATGAAGTAGTACAGTATTATTTACTAAACATGAAATGAATAAAGATGTAGATCTTTCTTGTTTCTCCACTGAATTGTGTCTTGATCAGAAGTTCTGAAACTCTTTTCAGTTCAAATTCTTTTCGAGGACTTTGAGACTTTTTTTGAGGACTTTTTGAGGACTTCGAGATTTTTTTTAGAACTAAAACCAGTTAAACCAGAACAATTTAGGAAAGCTAATGAAAACAGTTTTTCAGACTCGAGATGAGAGTAAAACCAGACCCACACACAACATATTTGAAATACCACTGAGTAAAGTAATTAACAAATTAAAGGTAAAAAAAAGACACAAAACTAAAAAATGTACAAACCCGATTCCAAAAAAGTTGGGACACTGTACAAATTGTGAATAAAAACAAAATGCAATGATGTGGAAGTTTCAAATTTCAACATTTTATTCAGAATACAACATAGATGACATATCAAATGTTTAAACTGAGAAAATGTATCATTTTAAGGGAAAATAAGTTGAATTTAAATTTCATGGCATCAACATCGTCCCCTTGGAATTATAAGGTTCTATCTGACATTTTTGTCAAAATTGTTATACACATACAGTAGGTGGACAGCCTAAAGGCCCTTTTTACCGCCGCACGTACCGCCGCACGTACCACCGCCGCGGCGTCTGTAAAGTGCATTTGCAGCTTTTGACCACTGAGTGGCGCCTTAACCACAAATTATCAAACAAGCACATCAAAGCACATTTTCACAAATAGATGTCAGTTTTGCCTCGCTGATGTGTTACATTGGACGGCATCAGTCACGGAAAATGAAAGAAAAACACTATAAAGTTATGTGCATTTCTTAGGACGAATTCAAGCAGGATAAATGTCAAGCCTGTGCCTGAGCCTAAGTTACATGGTATTAAACCATATTTTAGATTTGATACATTTAAAAGGTGTGCAGTATCATTTATATTATATGAATTATGTGTTATATTATTCAAAAGAAATTGGGGTTTACTTTGCATCGGAGCATTAAAAGTGATAGCCTATTTTAGGGTGATGGGCTACATGGATTAATATGCAATGTCAATATTTTCATATATTAAGGAAAAAAGGCATTTGTCTGTAAACTGATTAAGAAATTGTTGCATGTTTAAACGTGAAGCACTGTATAATTTCGTTCACATTATTTATGCCTAATTAGCCTAAAACAAGAAACGTATAAATTAAACCTGCACGATTTAGCTAAATCTTTGAAACTCTAAAGAATGGATTGATTAATAAACCGTCCTCAAGCTTAAACTCAAGTTCTCTCATTATAATCAACAAAATGCATACGATGTAAAAAAGAACTTTATTAATTGACAACTTAAGTGATTTTAAAGGGAGCCTTCTTTACTTGCTTTTAGTGCTGGGCAATAGCATATGGCCTAAAAAAAAAAAAATTCAGATTTATGATTTAAATCGATTTTAAAATCTATATTCAAATGACAAAGAAATTTTTCTAAACAAGTTTTAATATAGTTATAAATTTATAATTGAGACAAGATGATAAAAAAGATTTTATTACCTTAATGCTGGAAAGACCTTTATTTTATTATTATTATTAGGGCCCGAGCACCGATGGTGTGAGGACCCTCTTGGAATTGCTCCGTTTATTATTATTATTATTAGGGCCCGAGCACCGATGGTGTGAGGACCCTCTTGGAATTGCTCCGTTTATTATTATTATTATTATTATTATTATTCTCTAAGATGAATCGCATTTTTGAGAGCCTAAACATGCTCGAAAAGTCATGAAACTTTGCACACACCTCAGAACTGGCGAAAATTTACGTCTGATATGGGTTTCAGAAGTGGGTGTGGCAAAATGGCTCGACAGCGCCACCTATACACGTTCAACGGTGTGCGCCTCGAGCTACGTTTCACGTACATGTATGAAAATCGGTACACACATGTAACTCTCCAATACCTACAAAAAAGTCTCTTAGAGCAAAATTCTAAACCCAACAGGAAGTCGGTTATTTTTAATATTATGAGCAAATTTTGTGTCATTTTTGTCATTTCCATGAGTTGTATTTTAACGAACTCCTTCTAGAGACTTCATCAGATCCACACCAAATTTGGTATGCCTAATCTAAAGGTCTTTGCGATGTTAAATTGCGAAGATTTTGAGTTTTCGTTAAAGGGCGTGTCCGTGGCGGCCTGGCGAATTTCGATGATTCGCCATGAAAAATGAAGTTGCTATAACTCAGACATACAATGTCCAATGTGCCCAAAACTTCACATGTTTAATAAGACTCCTGACCTGAACATATTTACATGCCCATATTCAGTTATAGTCATAGCGCCACCTATAGGCAACAGGAAGTGATATATTTTACACTGCGACAGACTACTCCTAGAAATTTTTTGACATCAATGTCTTTTTTATGGTCAGTCTAATCTAAAGGCCTGTGCAATGTTAAATTGTGAAGATCTTGAGTTTTCGTTAAGGGGCGTGTCCATGGCGCCGTGACAAAATTCAAAGTCTCGCCTTGGGAATAAAAGATGTTATAACTCAGGCATAAAATGTCCGATCTTCCCCAAACTTCACATGTGTGATAAAAGTCCTGGCCTGAACAGATCTGAAGGCCAATATTCCATCGGGTGTGGCAAAATGGCTCGATAGCGCTACCTATACACTTTCATCGGAGTGCGCCTCTAGATATGTTTCACGTACATGTACAAAAATTGGTACACACATGTAACACACCAATACCTACAAAAAAGTATCTTTGTACGAAATCCGAATCCCAACAGGAAGTCGGTTATTTTGAATTTTCCCTGCAAAATTGGTGTTGTTTTTGCCATTTTCAGGGGTTGTACTTTAACGAACTCCTCCTAGAGATTTATTCAGATGAACACCAAACTTGGTCAGTGTAATCTAAAGCCATTTGCGATGTTAAGTTGCGAAGGACTTGAGGTTTTGTTAAAGGGCGTGTCCATGGCGGCCTGACAAATTTCGATGTTTCGCCATGAAAAAGAAAGTTGCTGTAACTCAAAAATACAATGTCCAATCTGCCCCAAACTTCACATGTTGGATAAGACTCTTGACCTGAACAGATCTACATGCCAATATTCAGTTATAGTCATAGCGCCACCTATTGGCAACAGGAAGTGAAATATTTTACACTGCGACAAACTGATCCTAGAAATTTTATGACATCAATGTTATTTTTGTGGTCAGTCTAATCTAAAGACCTGTGTGATGTATAGTTGTGAAGATCTTGAGTTTTCGTTAAAAGGCGTGCCCATGGCGCCGTGACGAAGTTCGATGTGTCGCCATGGGAATAAAAGATGTTATAACGGCATAAAATGTCCGATCTTGCCCAAACTTCACATGTGTGATAAGGGTCCTGGCCTGAACAGATCTGAAAGCCAATATACCATTGGGTTTGGCAAAATGGCTCGATAGCGCCACCTATACATTTTCAACTGAGTGCATATACACTTTCAACGGTGTGCACCTCGAGCTATGTTTCACATACATGAACAAAAATCAGTACACACGTAACACACCAATACCTACAAAAAAGTCTCTTGGTACGAAATCCGATTCCCAACAGGAAGTCGGTTATTTAGAATTTTCTCTGCAAAATTGGCGTTGTTTTTGCCATTTTCAGGGGTTGTACTTTAACGAACTCCTCCTAGAGATTTATTCAGATCAACATCAAACTTGGTCAGTTAAATCTAAAGGCCTTTGCGAAGTTAAATTGGAAAGATCTTGAGATTTCGTTAAAGGGCGTGTCCATGGCAGCCTGACAAATTTCGATGTTTTGCCATGAAAAAGGAAGTTGCTGTAACTCAGACATACAATGTCCAATCTGCCCTAAACTTCGAATGTTAGATAAGACTTCTGCCCTTAACAGATCCACATGCCCATATTCACTTATAGTCATAGCGCCACCTGTTGGCAACAGGAAGTGGCATATTTTACGCTGTGACAAAGTACTCCTAGAAATCTTTTGACATTAATGTATTTTTTGTGGTCAGTCTAATCTTAAGGCCTGTGCAATGTTAAATTATGGAGATCTTCAGTTTATGTTAAAGGGTGTGTCCATGGCACCATGACAAAATTTGATGTCTCGCCAAAGGAAAAGAAGTTGTAACTCAGGCATAAAATGTCCGATCTTCCCCAAACTTCACATTTGTGATAAGAGTCCTGGCCTGAACACATCTGAAGGCCAATATTCCATTATAAAGATAGCGCCACCTGCTGGCAACAGGAAGACTGGCACATATAAATGATTTTGACATATTCCACTTATATTTATGACTTTAAATGCATATATCTCGCCGTTCGCCAATTTACTAAAGCCTCTCGCTGGCGGTGAGCCCGGGTGCGAGGGCCCGTTCATCGCTGCTTGCAGCTTTAATTTTTTTTTATATTTCTTATATAACTTATTTGTAATTAGAGCAGTCACTGTCTGTGTCTACACCGGACACGAGGCGCGTGCACTGATACTAGAAACAACAATCCGCCCTCACTCCGTGTATTAAGTATTTCAGTATGTTTGAAATGTTATGTTAATAACGTAGCCTATAAAAAAAATAAAAATAAGAGGAGAGTTCCAAAGTAGCTTTGACTATTGTGTGTAAACTTTTTTCCCTATCACATGCCAAACTAATAACATTGTAAGCATTAAATCTTCAATTGCTGCTGACTGCTGTGAAAATTTTGTATGTGAGGAAAATAACAGTACATTTTTTTCACTTATTTTATCTAAACAGATCGATGAATTTCTTTAAGATTTCAAAATCAAATAGCCTACTGATAATGTAGTAGCACTGTAAGATTTGTTTGAATTCATTATTGCTAAAGCGATTGCGTGTGAATGTGCTGTATCTGTTTAAATCATGCTTTAACCCGAAAATAATTAGTAAAAGAAATAGACAAACTCCTTAGCCTTTAACATCCCGTTTGACTCTTGCAGTCATTATAACCTGATCAAGCCATAGCTAAATATTTTTAACATGAATTCTTGCCGAACATGCAGTTATATTACGGGCTGTTGGCATGAATTGTACTCGTGATGGAGGCTCTTTGAGCGAGTCAAAACCAGGACGCTCAGACTCTTAATATCCTCTTCTCACTCCAGTCAGAATCTCACCGCTCCGATCATCCTCTGCTCGGCAGCGTGTCTCTGTCAGACTCGTGGTGGAGGGTTGAGCCACTCAGAACTACGGGAGCCTGAGTGGTGCATCAGTGGATGTTAAAAAGAAAACAGATTTTCATTCAAACAAACCGATGAAAGTTACAAATTCGAGTTAATTGATAAAATCGATTTATCACCCAGCCCTACTTGCTTTCATATAATTTCATTAAAAAAACAGCTGCATTTAAATGCAGGTGTGTAAAATATGTGCAAGATTTGCACTGCACGTGTGATGGTAGATGTGCAGCATTTATTCTTATTTGTTTTATCTTCATTACAAATCTTGTTTGGTTTTATTTGGGTAATTGCATGAAAAAATAATTTACGTTGTAATGCATAGACAAAATGTGAATTAATATTAATATTCAAGTGTTTGTGCAAGAATTATTCATGGGCATTAATGACGGGTGCATTAATATTCAACATACAACAATCTGTGAATGTTGCATTTCTCTTGTTGGAGAGAGCCAGCACTGTGAATTTCATCTTGCAGCCGACAAGAAAACATTTGTTTATTAATAATTAAAATGTCTAATTTTACACAATTATTAGGATACTTCTGCATGTGCTTTGTGGCACACTTAATGCATGTGCTTGAGTGAGGAATATATTAAGACTTTATTATGTAAATTTAATATAAACCTCTGATTAGTTGAATATAACAAATGAATGACTAGAACTAGAAAAATCGTGGGGGCAGACCATTTTTTAGTCTATAACCAAAACAACAGTCCTATATAAACCGGTTCAGCAAGTGAAAACCTCATAAGACACTGTCCATATGAAAGAGCAAGAGATTGACACCTTTATCTCGACCCCCCTAAGCCATACATAACTACCCACAAAAACCCAACCCCCTCCAGCTGAACAGAATTTGGTCTGTTTTTTGGCTCTGAGGAACAGTGTGTTACTGGGCTGAAACATGCCTGCACTCAGCAGCTCTACTCTTTGTATTAATTATTTTCTTGCAGCCCATATTATTATTTTAACAAGACCATAATGATAATAACAAATTATCAATTAATAATTAATCATTAATTTACGAAAATCATTATTATTTGTGATCGTGGGTGTTTGCGGAAGGCTTAAAGACCAAGCATAATCCTCTGCAGCTGCTCCCGCCTCACAGCACGCGGGACTCCGCTTACTGACGCAGTTTCACCGTCTGCGGTTTGACTTTACTAAATCAGATTGAGGCAAATACAACTTATTGATCATGAGCCCAACATTTAGCAAAGCAGGAAAACATTCATTCTAATGGAAGGAAGACGTATTTCATTGAGCTAATGCTGTTAAATGGAGAGAGAGAGAGAGAGAGAGAGAGAGAGAGAGAAACTAGTCTAGGGCTATTCTTAAACTTGGAGTTCATTATATTGAAGTACAAATCCAAACACTAGAAACGTTATGCATTTTATGAATAATGAAATGTTATGAAAAGTATGCATTTTATTTATTCACATGCTGTATGGTTGAAATAATATTTTAGTTCACAACTTTAAGTTCCATTGTTTTAAAAAATGCTTTATTGGCTAAGGTTTCATAAACCTTCAGTTGTTATGCTCTAAAATCCAATGCCATTTGTAATTTCACAGTATTTTCACCTCCTAGATCACTAACCTTTCAAGTAACAATTCTATAATGGTCAAATTTACTCAGGCCAATGGTATTTTTTAATGATATTTTATTATTTATTTATTTATTTTTGAATAATTGTAGCCTAGATAAATAGGTGAAGCAAAACAATTATTTGGTTTTTTTCCCTTATTTTCTTAAAGAATAAACACTTATTTTCTACAAGAATAAACATGATAACATATTACTAATTCATATAGAAATAATTTAAGCAGTTAAAACCTAATAATTTAAATACTATTAAACTTTTCATAAATTAAAAAGGTTAAAATGTCACACTGCATGTTAAATAGCCTAAATGAACATGTGTTAACAATATAATTAGAACTAACAATATAATTAGATTTTTTAAAATGAACAATTCCTGTATGAAATGGGATAGCAACCTTTATATCAAACATTTTTAAATCGTCCAAAGAACGCGGAGGCGGATCTGCTCCAGAGCGCGTGAAGTGAATATGCTGCACAAAGTCATTTTCAGATGCAATGAAAAAAAAAAAAAACCTTGATAGCCTAGATTAGGCCCATGCAGGCTCTGCTCTGAAGTATATAATAATTATAATTACTGTTAACCCAGAGTAACAAATTTTAACGGATTAATCATCCTATTTTCATTTGATGCATGTTTTCTTTCTTTCTTTTTTTTATACACGCTAAAAATAATTTAAGTTTGTGAGAGGAAAAAAATATACGAGTCGTGTATAGGTTGCATTTTAACGGATTAATCACCTTTTTTTTTTTTACTGCATGTTTTTTTTTTTTTGATATTATATAATTCATGTATAAGTTGCATTTTATTACATTTAGAAATAATAACGGCTGGCCTAATAATGTTATAATGTACCAGCAGGATATATTTAGTTCCCTTCACTTTACAACAAATCCTTTAAATTTAACAAATATATCAGAACAAAACAAGTTTTGAGAATATATAACAAGAATTAAAAATATATAATTCTAATGGATAAATATAATTGCAGTATATAATAATATAGGCTATAACAAAAAAAATTATAATTTAAAGCGAAACATACGGTAAGGTTGGGCTTTCTCATTCTCTCACTCGGGAGAAATCCGTTTCCATATTCGTGATGTTGACCATTTGAAGCTTAACGATTATTCATGAGGTAAAGTAGGCTTTGTAGTTCACGCGTGTTTCAATCATCGATGGAAAAAAATCATAATTAAGAATATGTGGAGTAAGTTGACCGCTGCTAATGCTGAATGTCTGGTGAATGACTGCTGTTTCCAGTGAATATGTGCGCGAGGCACCAGTGCGATCAAACAGCTGAAACAGAAAATACTCAATTTTTGGTCACACATAAGGCATAATTCAAAAATGCAAAGTGTTAGTAGTTTGAAAAAATCAAGAATAAAAACAGAGTTAATAATAATTATTGCTAAATGCTGCACCATTCTCATTTCGCTCTGTATATGGAACCTGAAGATTTTTTTTAAAACAATAATAAACTGAAATGAAAATGAAATGAAAACATTTAGCTTTTTATACATACATATATATAGACACACACACACATACATAGGCCTTATATTTATTTACTGTTTAATAAAAATAGCATGCATATGATCCTTTGTGTAAAGGTCTTCTTTAAATTTTTGATGAGTAGACTGTAGCCTAAGACTATCCTACGTTTTGAAATTAACTCACTGTAAATGTGTTAATATTTTTTTAAGATGTTACAATGTCATATCATAATGTTATTGTTGTTTTACTTCCTCCTTTTATCTAATTTTACAATTACATTCATTTCGCAATCCGTCCCTTTGCACCACCTGGCGGTAGTTACACGAATGATTTTAACACGCGACTGAATTACAGTTACCGCCGCGGATGCCCATTTAGGCTGTCCACCTACTGTATTCTTATTCTGTGTCAACGTATTTATATTATTTGAAAGATTTTTTAATGTTGTGTACATTATGGGACTTATTATTTAAAAAACAATAAGATTCTATCTACACAGTCTAATGGAACACAAAAACTTTGAAGCTCATTACCTCAAAACTACTCAGAATGCAGATAGAACCTTATAATTCCAAGGTGACGACATTTCAAAAAAGTTGGGACAAGGCCATGTTTACCACTGTGTGGCATCCCCTCTTCTTTTTATAACAGTCTGCAAACGTCTGGGGACTAAGGAGACAAAATGCTCAAGTTTAGGAATAGGAATGTTGTCCCATTCTTGTCTAATACAGGCTTCTAGTTGCTCAACTGTCTTAGGTCTTCTTTGTCGCATCTTCCTCTTTATGATGCACCAAATGTTTTCTATGGGTGAAAGATCTGGCCATTTCAGTACCTGGATCCTCTCTCTACGCAGCCATGATGTTGTAATTGATGCAGTATGTGGTCTGGCATTGTCATGTTGGAAAATGCAAGGTCTTCCCCTGAAAGAGACGACATCTGGATTGGAGCATATGTTGTTCTAGAAATTTGATATCCCTTTCAGCATTAATGGTTCCTTTCCAGATGTGTAAGCTGCCCATGCCACATGCACTCATGCAACCCCATACCATCAGAGATGCAGGCTTCTGAACTGAGCTGATAACAACTTGGGTTGTCCTTGTCCTCTTTAGTCCGGATGACAGGGCGTCCCAGTTTTGAAGTTCAAATTTTGATTCGTCTGACCACAGAAAAGTTTTCCACTTTGCCACAGTCCATTTTAAACGAGCCTTGGCCCTAAGAAAACGCCTGTGCTTCTGGATCATGTTTAGATAGGGCTTCTTTTTTGACCTATAGAGTTTTAGCCGGTGATGGCGAATGGCATGGTGGATTGTGTTCACCGACAATGTTTTCTGGAAGTATTCCTGAGCCCATGTTGTGATTTCCATTACAGTAGCATTCCTGTATGTAATGCAGTGCCGTCTAAGGGCCCGAAGATCTCGGGCATCCAGTATGGTTTTCCGGCCTTGACCCTTACACACAAAGATTGTTCCAGATTTTCTGAATCTTTGGATGATATTATGCACTGTAGATGAAAACTTCAAATTCTTTGCAATTTTTCTCTGAGAAACTTGTTTCTGATATTATTCGCCGCAGCATTGGGGGAATTGGTGATCCTCTGCCCATCTTGACTTCTGAAAGGCTCTTTTTATATCCAATCATGTTGCCAATTGACCTAATAAGTTGCAAATTGGTCCTCCAGCTGTTCCTTATATGTACATTTAACTTTTACAGCCTCTTATTGCTACCTGTCCCAACTCATCTGGAATGTGTAGCTCTCATGAAATCCAAAATGAGCCAATATTTGGCATGACATTTCAAAATGTCTCATTTTTAACATTTGATATGTTATCTATATTCTATTGTGAATTAAATATGTTTATGATATTTGTAAATCATTCCTTTCCTTTTTTACTCAGAATTTGTACAGTGTCCCAACTTTTTTGGAATCAGGTTTGTAGATAAACAGAGCAGTGATTCCAATACCGGTTTATGATTTTAAGTAGATTTTAAGCAAATTTATTTGTTGTTACGGTAACACTTTAGGGACCAATCATCGCTATTAACTAGTTGCTTATTAGCATGCAAATTAGTAGCATATTGCCTTATTTTGCATGACATATTTTAGACCCCTAAATCCTACCGACAAACACGTCATTAAAATGAACTGTAACTGTAACTGAGACATGAGAGAGATATCTATAGAAACCTTGACATGTCTACTTTAAAACTAAACAAGTGCTGCTGAAAACAGGTATTCTGTGATAAAGTAATCCATATGAAAACAACGCGATGTCCATTTTTCACGTCTCCCTTCATTATATCTAATGTGACAACACCCCCGCGCTGAACGCGCTATTCAGATTCTAATGTTTCAAACTGAAGCGCGCGGCTTGAATACGCCCACACAGAAGACAACGCAGCGAGACTGTTCTTCAAGTTTTTTTATTTTACTGTTTGCTTCACGATGAGAGGAATAAGACATAATTCACCCCAAAAAGATGTGATGTGGTTGAGGATTTGAGATTTGGATTTCCTCAGAAAAAAAGAATGAAGCTCTTTATTCAGCAGAGATCAAAAACATGAGTAAGTCTCTTTTTATTTATTTATATACTTGTACTAGTTTTCACATAACCTGTAAACATTTTACTAGTTAGACTTTTTCCAAACTATAATTCCTGACTAAATGTATAATAAAGTGAAATATTATGAAGTTTCAATAACAATATACAATACTATACCATTCGAAAGCTTGATGTAAATAATATAAATTTAACAAATAAAGATTACTAAAAAATGTTAAAACAATGCTGTTCTTTTAATTTATTCTCCCTAAAAAAACTGAAAAATATTCTCAGCTCTTTTCAACATTAATAATAATAATAATAAAGATAATAATAATAACAATAAATGTTTTTTTTTGTTTTGTTTTTTGTAGAAAATAAGATTGTTAAAAGGATTTCTGAAGGATTGTGTGACTGGAGTAATGATGCAAAAAAAATAGTTTGAAAGTCAGCTTTGATTGTTCCTAATAAACTGTTTACCTGCTCCCCCAAGTGGATATTAAATTATGTTGTGGGATAATTCAATATATCCTTTGTGGATTGTTCAAATTCACTACCCTTTCGAGTTGTTCGGGATGAAAACATCCACTCAATTAAACTGCTGTAAAAATGTATCAGATTAATATTTTTTTCTATTTTTTTGCATAAATCTGTTAATCAACCTCAGTCCTGATCAAAACTACCAAATGTTTTTAAAAAATCCAAGATTTGAACTCTTTAATCGCCAAGTTCATAAATGATGTCACTGATTTGGGGGGGAAAAACACACAAAATGACTTATTTTCAAAATAAAATTAAATGTGGCTGGATTTTTTTTTTTACTTTTTATAACAGTCTTGGGCATGTCAAAGATTAGTAGCAACATTGGCTTTGATGCATTTTTAGTTTTCGTGCAACATTAGATTTACATTTTTTCTCCCTGATTTGTTGTTGGTGGCTGTTTTTGCCCCATTGACTGTTACTAATCTTTGACATGCCCAAGACTGTGATAAAAGGTAAAAAAAAATCCAGTCCACAATCACTTTTTATATTGAAAATATGTAATTTTGTGTGTTTTTTCCCAATTCAGTGACATAATTTATGAACTTGGTAATTAAAAATCTTTGGAATTTGGATTAAAATCTTGGAATTTTTTAAAATCAGGACTGAGGTTGATTAATAGATTTATGCAAAAAAAATATATATATATATTTATCTGATACATTTTTACAGCAGTTTAATTTAGTGGATGATTTCATCCACGAACATCCCAAAAGGGTAGTGAATTTGCCCACAGTGTACCGTGGAAATTTCAAAGCATTTTCCCAAAATATGGGTCAAAATAAGATTTGTCACCAAAAATCATTCCATTAGCTCAAACACAGAGAAAGTTGTGGCCAAAATAAGACTCAACTTTACCCCCTAGTGGACGAAAACGTCCCCAACAACGCACAAGGGATATTCTAAATAAACTACAAACATAAAATTATATAGATTTATTTTGTTCTCACATTCTTTCTTGTAACTCCTCCCTCTCAGTGACACAGCAGACTGAACAGCTCATTATGGAGCTCATTATGCAGGCCTTTGTCTTCTCAGGTGTAAATCACAATGATATTCAAGATAGTTGACGCCTACTAGCATATGACTTTTACCAACAAAAAGTGTCTTAGAAAATTTAAATCAATATATTGTTTTCTGTAAGTGAGTAAACAAGATTTTCACATAATTTAGAAAGAAAAATTCTAGGCTACAAGCTCCAGTTCTCAAAAGTCCCGAGAACCATTGTTCTTTATGTGTTTTATGGCCTTATTCAAGTGATTTAACATTAACTTTACCATTTAGATATTTATAAGAAACTGAAAAAAAGCACAAATGTCAGGGCATGACAAAACTTCTCCAGGCCCCAAAAATACCCTTAGACTCCAGAGGCTTAATATTAATAAGCCGCAAATTAGGAGTTTATTGATGAAAAAAATCATAATTAATAGTTAATAGTGAGTATTTATCCAGTATTTATTTCCTTTATTACACGTCAAACTAGCCTTAAAGTTTAATCAGGATTTAAATAAAGATATCACACATTAATATGGCCAGTTTTTTATTTTACTTAATAATAATAATAAAAATAATAATAATAAATGATAATTTTAATTTAAATAAAACTTAAATAAAAAAACAGAATGATCTGACTTAAGCTTTTTTCCTATAATTCGAGCATCATGAACAGTGAGATTGCTCTGTCTGCTACAGTACTTTCTTCAGCATCTCTGGCCTCTTAACTTCCTGTTTACAGACTCAGGCATTATGTACAGTGTATTTTTATATCTTACAGAAGAAGCACATGAACTTCACATGTGGAATCACAAGTTAAAATCTCATTTGAAATATGTGAAACACACGATACTCACATGAAACGTGATTTTGGAACATTTTCATTAGGGCTGTAACAATACACCAAACCCACGATTCGGTTCGTATCACGATTTGACAAAACAGTTCAAAAGATATTTTGAGGAAAAAAATATGTATTTTTATTAACCCTCTGGAGTCTAAGGGTATTTTGGGGCCTGGAGAAGTTTTGTCATGCCCTGACATTTGTGCTTTTTTCAGTTTCTTAGAAATATCTAAATGGGTAAAGTCTAATCTCGCTGTAATCAGCACAAACTGGGCTATAATAATATGTGAAATGCATGTATGTACATGATTGAATTTTTATGCGTGGTTAGTGAAAAACGAAAAATGTTAAATCACTCGAATAAGGCAATAAAACACATAAAGAACAATGGTTCTCGGGACTTTTGAGAACTGGAGCATGTAGCCTAGAATTTTTCTTTTTAAATTATGTGAAAATCATCTTGTTTCAGAAAACAATATATTGATTTAAATTTTCTAAGACACTTTTTGTTGGTAAAAGTCATATGCGAGTAGGCGTCAACTATCATGAATATCATTGTGATTTACACCTGAGAAGACAAAGGACTGCATAATGAGCTGCATAATGAGCCTCTCAGTCAGCTGTCACTGAGAGGGAAGGGTTACAAGAAAGAATTTAACCCTTACATTCTTATTATTATCATAATTATTATTATTATTAATGTTGAAAAGAGCTGAGAATATTTTTCAGGTTTTTTAGGGGGGATAAATTAAAAGAACACCATTTTTTGTTACATTTGTTACAGTTACATTTATGTGTTACATTTATATTATTTACATCAAGCTTTTGAATGATATAGTATTGCATATTGTTATTGAAACGTCATCATATTTCACTTAATTATACATTTAGTCAGGAATTATAGTTTGGAAAGTCTAACTAGTAAAATGTTTACACGTTATGTGAAAACTAGTACAAGTATATAAATAAATAAAAAGAGACTTACTCATGTTTATGATCTCTGCTGAATAGAGGACTTCATTCTTTTTTTTCTGAGGAAATCCATTTCTCAAATCCTCAACCACATCGCATCTTTTTGGGGTGAATTATGTCTTATTCCTCTCACCGCGAAGCAAACAGTAAAATAAAAAGAACTTGAAGAACAGTCTAGCTGCTTTTTCTTCTGTTATGGGCGTATTCAAGCCGCGCGCTTCAGTTTGAATCTGAATAGCGCGTTCAGCGCGGAGGCGTGGTCACATTAGATATAATGAAGGGAGATGTGAAAAACGGACATCGCCTTGTTTTAATATGGATTACTTTATCACAGAATATTTGTTTTCGGCAGCATTTGTTTAGTTTAAAAATAGACATGTCAAGCTTTCTATAGATATCTCTCTCATGTCTCTTCGTTGAGTATTCACTGACCTACAGTTCATTTTAATGACGTGTTTGTACATGACGATCAGCGCAGACAAAGGCTGCAGACAGCACACCTTGTTTGTTATCTTTATTTTATAAGTGCACAAAGTTTTGTTGTTATTATGTCTGTATCCAAAAAAAGTAGACCCATTACAGATTTGATTGATGTATTGCTCTTTTCTGTAGGATTAAAACTGAAAGTGTAATTTAAGTTCTTTTCTGGGTTATCAGGAGAAAATGACTCATAACGCGTATCCGCGTTATTCGACTCCTTCAAACGTATTTTATAATGTTAACTTCAAATAATACTTATAGTAATTTAAAAATGTGGTAGCATTAGATCTGGACAGGAAGAATAACTCTGGGAGGGGATGGACCTGGTTCGTGGACCTGCGTATCGCGATATTGGTTTCATATCGCATATCGTTACAGCCCTAATTTTCATGGTATAAATATGTGAAACCCATGTGATCTGATGATATATCCACATGTGATTACATTTGGTCCACACGTATTCACATATGAACACATGGGTTTCACACATTTACACCATGAAAATGTTCCAAAACCATGTTTTATCTGAGTTTTATGTGTTTCAAATATTTCACGTGATTTTAACATGATTGCAAGTGCTTTTTCAGTGGAACCCAAAAATAACAGAAAAATAAGTGCACAAAAAAATACAGTACACAGACTGGAGAAATGATATTTATTTTTGTACTTATTTTCTGTTATATTCGGGAGCTACTGGGACATTGATAAAAATCTACATGTAGATCACGATGGACGAGTTAGCATCAACTGCTATAGAAGAACATAAATTGAAGACAACAAGCCATTGGCTTAAAACACAGTCCTGTTCAATAATTAAATAAATTGACAAGCTTTTTGGCTAACTTTTTCCAAGTTTTAATATTACACAGACAGGTATAAAAAACAGAAAAATACAGTAAAGAGAACATTATATTTTTTCCCCTTATCCACACGTTTAACCCTACTGAATTAATTGAATTCAGACCAAAACTAAATCATTACATAACCTCTCCCCACCCATAAACCCCTTAGGAGGATTGACAAGAAACTGCATTATCTATAATAATACTACAGGAACAAAAAGGCCAACACGGCAAAAACAAAACAGAAACAAATCCCTGGGAACAAGAGCGGATGCAGCCGACATGAAGACACGAAACCAGCAACCACAGCATACACAAACAACGATTAATACAGCCAGACAGAGTGGTGTGTGAGACGAGAATATATAGTCCATGACAATAACCAACAGCAGTCTGTGTGATTGAGAGATAGGTGTGCGGAGTGAAGGTAAATGAGTCCGGGAGCAAGAGAGAAACACAGATGTAGCAACTAAAACAATAATGAGGTAAAAAGATAGGCGGGGTAAGAAAAGAGACAGGACAAAACACATGGCACCAAACAAACACAACACTTACAGAAGACAGTGACAGAAAGACAGAAGACTGTGACAGAACCCCTCCCTTAAGGAGTGGATTCCAGACACTCCAAAGTTAGAAATCACGGAGGGAGGCGGAACAGAGGTGGATCAGGCGGAGGGATGGAGGGCCAGGCCCATGTAGTGGAAGAGGGCCTGGAGAAAGAGGTAGAACTGTTCGGATGACGCAACCTCGGGGGAACTGAAAGCGGACGCCGCCACCTCGGGGGAACAGAGAGGAGATGCCGCCACCGCCTTGAGGAAACTGAGCAGATGCCGCTGCATCGGGGGAACTGTGATGGACGCCGCCGACGCCGCCTCGGGGGAACTGTGAGCAGACGCCGCCGCCTCTGGAGCTTTTGGAGCGGCCACCGGCGCCTCGTGGGATTGGTGAACGGCCACCGGCGCCTTCGTGGGAATGGTGATCGGCCACCGGTGCCTCGTGGGAATGGTGAGCGGCCACCGGCGCCTCGTGGGAATGGTGAGCAGCCACCGGCACCTCGTGGGAATCCTGAGCAGACACCGCCACCTCGTGGGAATCCTGAGTGGACACCGCCACCTCGGAGGCATCGTGAGTGGGCAGAGCCAGGTTCATATAGTCCTCCAGAGTCTCCTCGGGTTGCCAGAATGGCATAAGGGACCTGAAGGGCTTGGCTAGGCCTCCCCAGAAGCACACCATAAGGCAGCTCCTCTCTGTAGCCGACAACTGAGCCGCCCCCACAAAGTCCCTGGAGTAATCCTCGATGGCCCGATCTCCCTGGTGGACATCGAGAAACCTCCCTGCTGGATCCATGTTTGCTGGATGTATTCTGTCATGCCGCGGTAGGACACGCAGAGGAAGAAACAGGGTCTGGGTCCAAATGCAGGGAAA
Source organism: Carassius carassius (assembly GCF_963082965.1). Classification (NCBI taxonomy): domain Eukaryota; kingdom Metazoa; phylum Chordata; class Actinopteri; order Cypriniformes; family Cyprinidae; genus Carassius; species Carassius carassius. Next base: position 27,162,647 of record NC_081776.1, read on the forward strand.
TTATCTTTTAATTATAAACAGTAACAAAAAGTCCAACACGGCAAAAACAAAACAGAAACAAATCACCAGGAACAAGAGCGGATGCAGCCGACATGAAGACACAAAACCAGCCTCCACAGCATACACAAACAACAATTTATACAGCCAGACAGAGTGGTGTGTGAGACGAGAATATATAGTCCATGACAATGAGCAACATCAGTGTGTGTGATTGAGAGATAGGTGTGGGGAGTGAAGGTAAATGAGTCCGGGAGCTAGGGAGAAACACAGGTGTAGCAACCAAAACAATAATGAGGTAACAAGATAGGAGGGTTAAGAAAAGAGACAGGACAAAGCACATGGCACCAAACAAACACAACACTCACAGAAGACAGTGACAGAAAGACTGAAGACTGTGACAAATTTAAGAAACTTTTGAAAAGTTTAAAAACTATTTATGAAAAAAATGATCAGAAACTTTTTGCATGAAAATCAAATAGGCCTATTGTTTTTTATCATATATGTACTGTATAAAGACAGAATGCAATTAAAAAGATAGGGAGGGGGTAGGGGTGTTGGCACAGTGGTTAATCAGAAAAATTAAAAATGACACGTCATCCCTGATATAGATGAAAGCAATATGAGATAGATAGAAGAGATAAGGTTACCATCTATAGGGGCTGAATATAAACTCAAACAGGGATTTTTCTGGCAACTGGGGGAAACTAGAGAAATTCTTACAAAATTACGAAGCTGGAAATACCTGAATACCTGAATTTTTGCAGAGTTGAGCAATGTAGCCAATCACAAACATATCTGTTGATTTCTTGAATCAGAGGCGTTTAAGTTCCAAATGGCCACAGTTTTTTTTTTGAGATCGTGTTCAGCACAAATCATCTCATTCCAGGATCGTAAATTACATGGAGTTTTATAAACAAAGTTCGGGAGGAGCATGATCAAATAATCATCCAATTTGGCACAGGTGCATCTCGTTTAGCTAATCATCTTAACTAGCACACAAGCATATATATATATATATATATATATATATATATATATATATATATATATATATATATATATGTATATATCCAGTCTTCCTACCTCCTGTCCCACGACAGTTTTTCGGCATCCCTCCTCCACCCCAACTCCTCACTTCTAAACTATTTATCCCAAATTAGGGATAGGGGGAGTTATTTGGGTTCAGGCTATGCTCCAGGCCCAGACCCCTCCCCCAGGACAGCAAGCCAAAATATGCCTACTATTCGCTTTCAGATTAGATGTAAGGGTGAACTCGTGAAACGGCTGAGGTTTTCAAAAGCCGGTGTGAATAAATATAGATTTAAATTCAGAGGCTAGTCTGTGCATGACCTGATGTTTTATTCAGACCCTGAATAAAGCGAGATTAACATCAGAGAACGCTTCATACTTGAAGCCGGAGGGCGCATTCGCTCAGAAAGTCATGCAAGGAAATTCCTAATCTGGACAACAGCATCCACATCACACTGAAAAACTGAACATTTTGGAAACATGAAGACATTTAACAAACAATTGCGTCAATATATGGTTTTTCAAGTTACCTCCAGCAGGGAATAAATAAATTATATGAACAATGCAATGCTACTTGACAAAGCATTTCAGTATAGAAACTATTCCGCCTTATTGTGAGATAAAAAGTGTTTGTAGTATATAAACAAATCATTATTATTTGTTATTGTCCAGCATTTATAGATTTCTAAGCCAACTAAAAACTAGAAATTTGAGAAAAATTTAACTTGCCTATACACACTACCATTCAAAAATTTTTGAACAGTAAGCTTGTTAATGTTTTTTAACGAAGTCTCTTCTGTTCACCAAGCCTGCATTTATTTGATCCAAAGTACAGCAAAACAGTAACATTTTGAAATATTTTTACTGGGCCATTTAAAATAACTTTTCTATTTGAAAATATTTTAAAATGTAATTTATTTGTAACAGACACGCCAGGTACTAATCACTCCCACCTGATCCTCGTCCACCTGCAATCACCTCCTCACTATAAATACCACATACATGCACCCAGTCAGCGTCCGGTCTCGTTCGCAACATGGTCTTACCTGAATGCTTACTCTAAGGACTAACTCTATCTCTACTTACCTCTCTCCAGCGATCTCCAGAAGCTCCCCGTCTTCGTCGTGCATGTGTGTGTGTGTATCCACTAGCTCCAACGTCTGAAACCATTCTTTTACGGATCCCTTCATCAATGCCTCCAGCACCATCACATCACCCAGCACTACCCGCTCCTCTGCTTGTGCCTCAATAAACTATGTTTCTGTTACTTTCAGCCTCATATACTCGTATTCTGCGTGGAAGATTTTTATTAGTAAGATTTTAATTAAACAAGTATATAATCAATGTGAATCTAGCCATTTTTGTTGCTAGTTATTACTCCATTATAATCTTATAGGTAATAGAAAGCTACGGGCTGGAATGTACAAAACTGAGGAGAAACATATGGTCATATGGTCAGACATACATACAGGGCCTTTGTTAAGAATAAATCAAGCAGGGGGCCTCTCCTCTCTAGGGAGGTATTAAAATTGTAATCATAAGGAAAAGTTTGACTATGTGGAACCGCCCCATTTAGTGTATATAAGGAGATACCAAATAACATTCGGGAGATCTCCTTGCAAGGACTCTCGGCTTTATTTTCTGTAAAATAAAGTATTTTCTTCTGAGAGAAAAATCCCTGACTGAGTGTGATTCTTCAGAGAACGGGCAGACGACACCACAGATTTGGCACCCCAGATGGGACTGGAAAAGAGCAGCAGAGTGGACAACCGCTTTTGAGCTGACCGATGATCAACACAACCGGGTGGCCACCATAAAATAAGGTAAGCATTTTTGCTTATAAAATTCGTTTGTGTTGGTTGAGGTCAGTTCTGAGTGGTAAGGACACTTAAAATCTGCTCTTCCAAATTTAGAAAAATAATAAGATATCTAAATTGAAAAAGGGGTTTTACTCCAGAAGAAATAACTGCATGCACATATTTGGTTTATTAATAGGAAAGCCTTGGAAGGTAACCTTGATTTAAAACAAAGATGGTGTAGGCAGAAAGACATTGTATGCAATGGTCTGTGTTTATTGGAGAACTGGGCCTAATAAACGGAGAAGCAGATTAGTTAAGGAATCGCGAGGAAAAGCCCCACAGATACCGCTTTGAGAAAGTATAAAGTGAAAAGTCTCAAAGGTCTGAACGGGTGGGCCCTTAAGGATGCTCTAGGAAGAGCGGTGTTTTGTTGTGTGGATGTAACTGTGTCTGGACGAATGAATGTGTGAACGATGATGAATGTATGAACAAATAAATTCCGTATTGGGTGGGTAAAAGTTGAGCACCGTTCCTGGACCGTCCCTTTAGTGGGCTCTGGCAGAATTGGACTCAACTAGTATCCACTTGAGAGGGATGAATGTATGATGAGCCTTGATAATAAAAGGACAATTAATGACTGATTATCCCTTAGATAAAGGGAAAAAGTATGCAAGAATAAGCACTCTGGCTCAATAAAGAGTGTAGAAAGTGTGAATGAGTGTAAGAAAATAGTATCAATAAAGTTTGAATCAAGATCTATAATAGGTTTTTGCATTTGGATGTTTGTGTGAAAGGGGAGAAAATTCTCTGAGCCCAGTGCAGTGGGAGCAAAGGATGAAGTGTATACATTAAAGTTGTATTACATGGGTCGACAAAAAAGGAAAGAGAATTTAAAAATAAAGAATTATGGTTAGAAATTGTTATCTAAAAAGTGATAATAAAATAGAGCAAATAAAATAGACAGTCAAATAATATAAAAAAGTGTAAATGCATGAGACAAAATAAAAAACTAAATTCAAAGAGGTATGACACACAGTAAAAAATAAAAAGTAGGGTGAAATTGGTAAAAAATAGTTAAATTAAGTGAAAGGAATGAAAAGATTGTAACCAAGTTACTATATAAAACTAAAAAGTTGATTTTTGATGGTAATAATATAAATAAAGATATGGCAGCCACACCAGTGGAAATAATTGGATTAAAATATCCACTGTGTAAAGAGCAAATAAACAAAATCTCAAAAAAATGGCAGAAGAGAACAAAAAATATGATGACAAAATGGCCAAAGGAAGGGACATTTGATGTGGCATTGTGTGAGGAAATGGAAACTCTGATAAAAAACTATAAAACTAAAAGCATCAATATGAAAAGAGAAAAAAGAGAAATAAAGAGGGAAAAAGAGAAAGAGGTAATTGCCCTGTTTAAAAAAGAAGGTGAGGATATGTTGAAGAGTCTAAAACAGGCTAGGAAAATCCTGAAGGGGGCTGAGAAAGATAACATGAGAAAAGAAAAGTTATTTTCAGAGCCTCCCCCCTATTTGCCAGTACAAGGAGAGTTCCCAATACTCAAGGGAACAGTGGAGGTAACAGGAGAACTAGAGTTAGAAGGGCAGATAGAGATGGATGATAGAGAGGAACAAGCTGTAAAAACACAGAGGCAACCCAGAAAGGAAATTGCAGAAAGCTTGCATCTTGATTGTTACAGGCAAGCACGTACAGCTTTAGAAAAAATGAAAGCTAATCAGGTAGATAAAACCTGGTTTGAGGAAGGATTAGAAAAAAAGAGGAGGAAAGATAGCGATATTGTAGCACAAGTACAAGCTATGGAAGAAGAAATGGAAGAGAAAATTAGAGAATCAGGGAAAAAGATACAAGAGGTAAATAAGTTGGAGAGAGGAAAGAGTAAGTTGTTCTATGGTAGTGAGGATGAGAATCAGGCAGAGGAGTTATTTGATAACGGTAAATGGGAACAGGGCAGAGAAAAAGGGACACTTAGACCACTGGCCGCACAGCTCCCAATTTTAATCAAGGGTGAGCAGGGACAGTATGTCCCTTGGGCTTCACAGGATCTTGAGGGGCTTGTCACTCGCCTTCCTGATATAAATGAGGGCGCGGGCAAATTTATTCATATGTTTGAGGAGGAAACAATGGGAAAGCTATTGTCCATTGGTGATGTTAAAGCTCTACTGGCTAAAATTATTGGAAGGACAAAGATGGATTAAATTCTCCTTACAACGACTCTAAACAGAGCAGTGAACTCTCATAATATGGATGGGATTGTTTTTGATGCATTCCGCCCAGCAGTATGGCAGGCATTGCGTGCGGAGTATCCGTTCAGACTGAATCCTAAATCACTGAAGGGAGAAGAAATCGGGGATGCAGAGAATCCAACCACATATGTACAGAAACAGTTGAAAAGGTGGAAACAAGAAACTGAGGGGGATCCCGAGGGAGACCCATTAATGGCAACATTGTTTAGGAAAGCTGTGATTGATGCTATGCCGCCAGCAGTAAAAAGCAAGCTGGAGGATGTGGTCGGTTTACCTTCTAAAACACACAAAGAGTTTTGCGACCATGTGTCTCATGCAGTGGAACAACACAGAAAAAATGAACAAAAACTCAAAAGTCAAGAGGAAGAGTTACAACGTAAACTAACTCAATTACAGCTTGAAGAATTCACAAAGAAAAATAAGAAAAATATTCAAGCTTCAGTAACCAATGCAGCAGCCGAACAAATGACTATAATGACTCCAGTAATTGCTCCACAACCAACTCTTCAGTCAAGCCCACTTACAGCAGTCCCTCCAAATGAACACTTGAACTCTGTGCCCATAATAAATGTTTATACTCAACAGCCAGGACAGATGGGATGGAGAAAAAACCCCATACAGCAAGGTCAAAGAGGCAGAGGCAGAGGCAGAAGCATGCCTCCAAGTCTGTGCTGGGGCTGTGGACAGCCCGGGCACAATAAAACTGACTGTCCAACTCGTCAATGGCCACAGCAACCTCAGGGTGGAAGGGAGGTGAGCTGGCAACAGCCTAGTCAGGGTCCAGTGCAGGGTCCAGTAAACCCTTGGGGAGGTCCAAATCCAGGCTATTAGGGGTGCCCAGAGAATCCTTAAGGGGAGAGTCAGCTTCCAATTTTATCAACAAAAGCTGATCAAGAGCCTATTATGCAGATTAAAATAGAGGGAAAAGATACTCCGATGATGATTGATACGGGCGCAAATCTAACTTGCATTAATTTGAAATATGCTTCACATCTCCCCATGTCTGGAAAATTTGCAAAGACAATAGGATTCTCGGGAAAAATGCAATTGATACCCATAACAGCTCCAGTGTGTCTACAAACAAAAGATCAAAGTATTACAATGCCCATTCTGGTATCAAATCAAACTCCTATTAATTTGTTAGGAAGAGATGCATTATGTAAATTAGGACTACAAATTTGGTGTTCTCCAGAAGGAATATATATTGATGCAATAGGAACAGAAACACAAATGATGGTTGCAGAGCCAAAAGCAAATGTTTATTGGATAGGACAGATAGAACAAGATGTGAGACAGACAGTCAATAAATGGGGAAAGTTTATTGAAGCACAGCTATCAAAGTCTGAATTTCATTGCACAATGATGTATGATCAAGAAAGGTATGAAAATATAGAACAGAAATGGCAAAAAGAAACAAAAGGACAGCGGATTGAGATAGTCTCCCAGTACATCATCATAGGTAAACAGGGAGCAGCTTTAAACATACCAGAAGGTGAATTTGTCCAAAAATGGTTCAATGTAAATAACTCTGTCCCGCATATTGCAGTATATGTAGGAAAAAGTTGGGAAGCAAAAGATTTAGGACCAATGATGAAAAGGGCAGAACAAAACAAATGGGAATCAACAGAAAACCCATTAATTTTTCATTCAGCTGACAAAAATTACATCAAAATTTTGTGTGCAACCAGTTTGTTGGGAATTCCACAGGAAGTAGTTATCAGCCAAAAGAAAGAGACACAGATGACTACAGCATCTGATTTAATAAACACAACTGAGACTGAATTATTTAAGGAAATGGAGTGTCAGGTACCAACTGAACTATGGTCTCAGCATGACACAGATATTGGATTAATAAAATCAGCAAATCCAGTAAGAGTTCAACTTAAGCCAAATGCACATCTACCTAGAAAAGCACAATATCCTTTACTGGCAGATGCTGAAGCAGGAATAAAAGACACAATTGAAGGCTTAGTGAAGGCAGGAGTATTGATAGAAACTACTAGTTACTGTAACACTCCAATTATGCCTGTAATCAATCAGACAAAAACAGATGGCGACTTGTTCATGATTTACGAACAATAAATAAAATTACGGAAGATATGCCAGCTGAGGTACCAAACCCGCACACTTTACTGACAAATGTCCCTCCTGATGCCAAATACTTTACTGTAATTGATCTTTGCTCTGCCTACTTCAGTGTACCGCTTGCAGAAGAGAGTAGATATCTATTTGCATTTACATTTGGAAATAAACAATATACATATTCTAGAATTCTTCAGGGATATAAACATTCACCACATATATTCAACAAGATTCTTAAGGCTGACTTAGAAGACCTCGTAATAGACGGTACACTATTACAATACATGGATGATTTAATTATCTGTTCGACCTCACTAGAACAATGTCACAAAGATTCAATTAAAGTGTTGACAAAATTAGCACAAGGAGGACACAAGGTGTCTAAAAACAAATTGCAGTATTGCCAGCCTCAAGTGGAATATTTGGGAAGATTAATTGCATTTGGCACACGAGCTATAGCTCCAGCTCAGTTAGAAGGTATAAGTAAAACACCGTTACCTCAGACAGTAGGACAAATGATGACTTTTCTAGGAATGACTGGCTTTAGTGCCGACTGGATAGAAGACTATGCAGTAAAGACAGGGCCTTTGAGAGAAATGATGAAACAAGCAGGATTACAACATTTAAGCAATCCATTAAAATGGAACACAGATGCCTTACTAGCATTTGAAGCAATAAAAAAAGAATTACAACAGGCCCCTGCCCTGGGAATGGCAGAATATGATAAAATGTTTCATCTATATGTGGCAAATAGAGTTGATGGTTATGCATCAGCTGTATTGATGCAAGAGACCTATAGTGGAAGGAAAAAACAGCCTATAGCATACTACAGCACAAAGCCCAGGGATATCCACCATGTTACCAACAAGGTTTAGCTGCAGTGTATTATGCTTATGAAAAAGCATCCACAATAACTATGGGGTACCCAGTAACTATATATACCCATCACAAAGTTGTGGAATTAATAGAACAAGGGAAATTTGTTCTGACACAAGCTCGAATTCTAGCCTACTCCTCATTACTCACATATCCAGATGTTACCATTAAAAGATGCCAAACAGTTAATCCAGCTGAATTAATTCCTTTGGCTTTTTAAGGAGAACCTCATGAGTGTGTGAATGAGTCCTTGGCATTTACTAGGTTACGACCAGATCTTGAATCAACACCTATTTCTGAAGCAGAAGTTACTTACTTCGTAGATGGTTCTAGCTTTAGGGATCACGAAGGAAATCATACAGGATATTCAGTAGTGAAGAAAAACAAAAAAGAATATGAATCTGTAATATCACAACATTGTGTACAGCCATGCTCTGCTCAATTAGCAGAATTAAAAGCTCTCACAACTGCATGTCAGTTAGCAAAAGGACAAACTGCTAACATTTTTACAGATTCAGCGTATGCTCATGGTGTATGTCATCTATTCGGAGCAGTGTGGAAACAAGAGGTTTCAAAAAGAGTGATGGGACTCCCATCCAACATAGTGAACAAATAGGGCAATTGATTTCTGATATGATGCTACCAAAACGACTAACAATAATCAAATGTCAAGCACACAAGAAGGGAAATGACTATGTCATTAAAGGAAACAATGCAGCAGATTTAGAAGCTAAAAAAGCTTCGGGATGTCAGGTAGCAGTATTAGCACCTGTTGTGCTTATCGAACCTCATCCTCAATTGGATGACATTATTTGAATTCAACAACAAGCAGGCCCCTATGAACAATCAATGTGGCATCAAAGGGGAGCTAAAAAAGACTTACAGGACATCTGGCGTACACATGAAGGACACATTGTTGCACCTACTTAACTGTTGAATATCCTTATTACAGATGCACATGGTTTTGACCATTGTGCAAGGGGAGAAGTAGTAAGAAAAATTAAACAGCAAGGATATTGGTCTCCTTATTTATATGCAATGGTGGATGAATTTTTGTTCACATGTGAAGTATGTGCTAAATACAATGTAAGAAAAGGCATAGTGACACCAATAGGCCATATTCCAACATCTGAAGGCCCCTTTAAACATCTTGTATGCGATTATGTGGATATGATAACGCGTGTACAAGGCAAAAGATACATGCTGGTTATCATAGACAGGTTTAGCAGATGGGTGGAGGCAGTACCATCCGCAGATCTAGGAGCAGGAATGGTAATAAAATTTCTAACAAGAGAGGTAATTCCTAGATTTGGAATTCCATCAGAAATAAGTTCAGATAATGGGTCAGCATTCATACAAAAAACTGTGAAACAAGTATTGCAACAATTAAGAATAAAACAGAGACTAGGATGCGTTTATAGACCTCAATCACAAGGGTCAGTGGAGAGGGTTAATGGAGTTATCAAGGCCAGAATAAACAAAATATGTGAAAGTACTAAACTTAATTGGATTGATGCATTACCGCTCGCACTAATGAGTTATCGCATGCAAACTAACAGGAACACGCATTTAACACCACATGAAATGCTTACGGATCGACCCATGCCTGTGCCATATTGTAGAGGTCCCTATAAAGGACCGCCTCTAGAACAATTACAAATGGAACTTCGCTCTTATATGAAGAAATTAACTGCCATACATAAAGCTATCTATTTACAGGAAAAAAGAAAAGAGCCCAGAGAGGAATCGGAGACTGCCTGTCCAGTTGTTCCAGGGGACCAAGTTTATCTGAGGGTATTCCGGAGAAAATGGAATGAGCCCAGGAGAGAAGGACCCTACACAGTGGTGAGAGCTACTCCAACAGCAGTCCAAGTGGAAGGAAGCACAACCTGGTATCATCTAAACCACTGTACTAGAGTTCCCACAGGAAAGGCAGAAAGAAAGGAAAACAGTCAACCAGACCATGCAGGAGAGAGCAATGAGGAAAAATCAGAGACACATGATGAAGTGCAAACTGACGAGAGCTCCCCAAAAGATACACAAGGAGCTTCTTTCCTCCTGTCAGACAAACTGGAGAGGACAGAGAATAAGTCTGACAACATGTCTGAAGACCATCCTATGCCTAATGCATCTCATAATGCAGACTCAAACTCAACCGATAGAAAGCAACCTGACTTCCCTTCCATTGACTTTTCAACCTTTGAACAAAAGTGACAATTTAATCAACTCAACAGAACCAATGATAATCAAAATTCGTAGAGACATTGATTATGATGTTCAAGGTGATGAAGACATTAGTCAAATTGATGCATTATGGGATACAGCCCAAAATAATGAATGGTATAAATGGGCAGCCTTTACAGCTAAAGAAACAGGAAAAGAAAATTGCTTGCTGTGCTCCAAATCTCCGTTAAACAAAGTAATAGCCATACCAAATCCATATGACTACCGAAACTGTGCCCAGTTTGGGAGAAACTTTTGTCATTTAACAGATTTTACCAGGCCATATTGTATTGCTGAATGCCTAGGATTTTTAGGAAATCCTAAATTAACAAATTATTTCTTCAGACCACTCTGGGGATCCTGGTGTCAGTATTCAGATATCGGTCAAAATATAAAAATTGAAAAACAAAAAGTAGAGATTCCAAAATGGTATAGCATAGATTATAAACAAGAATATGAGTGTTTCCATAAACCAAAAGGAACCCAAGATGTGGGTAAATTCAAAGGAAGATGTGCTATTATTTGGTATATAGATAAGAAAAATTCTTGGAAATCAGGAGTTCCTGCTAGAGCTCCAGAACTTTTAGCATTCGGAACAACAAAAGGAAATAAGATAGAACCTAAAAAATGTGAAAATCAAACTATAGCCTTACCTATAACAGAACAGAACAGAACAGAGCACGAACAAGGAAGACAATAGAACTAAAAGAGGATATGAGGCAGATCCCAATGTATATTTAGACTCAATTGGACAGCCAAGAGAAATTCCTAATAAATTTAAGGCAAGAAATAAAAGGAGGTTTTGAGTCAATCCTGGTGTGGATCACACCAAACAAAAATACAGAGTGGATTAATTATATTTATTATAATCAACAAAGATTCATTAATTATACTGATGAGGCGTTAACCTTATTAGGCGACCAAGTGCATGCAACAAGTAGAATGACATGGCAAAACAGACAGGCTCTTAATTGGCTCTTGGCAGACAAGGGAGGAGTTTGTGTTATGTTTGGAGATCAAAGTTGTACATTTATCCCAAATAACACCGCCCCTGGAGTTATGACAAAAATTAAAAAATTAAGAAATGAAGTTACAGCAAATGCCGGAAGAGACCAAGACATTTGGGATTGGATTGATGTGAAATTTGGAGCATGGGGAGCATGGTTCGTTAAACTAGGAATGTTTTTAGGAGTTGCCATATTAATAGGAGGATTATTATTTTGCTGTGTATTACCTTTATTAAGATCATTAATCGTCAATGCTACTGTTAAGCAAATGGAAGTGATAAAAGTCCCTAATAATCAACAAAGGATCACTGAAAGGAGTCTGGAGGAATATTATGAAGGATGGCTAAAGAAACTGAACTTAAATGAGCAAACTTTTGAAGATAGTTCTATTGACTCTAACGAGAATGATGAAGATGTCTAAAGGTGAACCATTCCCTGGATACAAGTGCCAGTTTAACTTTGGCCCAGGGAGGCTCTCTACGATACATAAGGTATCTGAGCTGAAGATCAACTTTTATAATGTTGTGATATTCATTTATTGATGTAATGTATGTATTTTATGCCTTTTATACATAACTGTGATAACCACAGGCAAATGCTGAACCAATTGCACGCTCACGCTTATAACATTGTGTACTATTACAGAAGGAAATAGGGAGACTGGATCTTTTACTCCCTCCTCGTCAAAAAAGGAGAGAGATGTTTGGTCCAGTTATCCCTCAGAGTGGAATTTCATAATCTAGTCACTGGTGATAATACAATGTGACTTATTTAGTCACAAGGTAGTGTAACTAATATGACTGGATTATGGAGTAGCACTCTGGATAAGAAAAATGTGAGACTTATTAAGTCTCAAAGGGGAGAATATATGGAAGATTTTTATTAGTAAGATTTTAATTAAACAAGTATATAATCAATGTGAATCTAGCCATTTTTGTTGCTAGTTGTTACTCCATTATAATCTTATAGGTAATAGAAAGCTACGGGCTGGAATGTACAAAACTGAGGAGAAACATATGGTCAGACATACATACAGGGCCTTTGTTTAGAATAAATCAAGCAGGGGGCCTCTCCTCTCTAGGGAGGTATTAAAATTGTAATCATAAGGAAATGTTTGACTATGTGGAACCGCCCCATTTAGTGTATATAAGGAGATACCAAATAACATTCGGGAGATCTCCTTGCAAGGACTCTCGGCTTTATTTTCTGTAAAATAAAGTCTTTTCTTCTGAGAGAAAAATCCCTGACTGAGTGTGATTCTTCAGAGAACGGGCAGACGACACCACATCTGTAACAGAAGGCCGGACCAAGACCGATCGGCACAAGCATGAGCATCACGGACCCCTTCCAGGACCTGGTTGATGCTTTGCGTCAGGACACTAACCACTCTTCCAGCATCCCTATCACCTGCGAGCACTTCCGCTGATGACACCACCACTTCCTCACCAGCTGTGCACGCCAGTCACATGGCCAACCGGCTCCCTACTCTGGTTCGGCGGAGGATTGCAACGGATTCCTGCTCCAATGCTTGCTGGTCCTGGAGATGCAACACACTTGTACCCTACCGAAAGACTTAAAGTGGCCTTACGGATATCTCAATTACAAGGTAAAGCACTTCAGTGGGCCGATTCTATTTGGCCAAAGAATAACCCAGTTATCCAGTCTTATTCTAGCTTCATCGACCATTTCCGAGAAGTTTTCGGCAAACCCACCTGGGACTCTTCCATTGGTGAGAAGCTATATAACTTAAAACAAGAAAAAATGTCTGTCAATGAATATGCTCTTAAGTTCAGGACGCTTGCGGCCACCAGCGAATGGAACGAGCAGGTCTTGCTGACCACCTACCGTCAGTGATTGGAACCTCGAGTGCGGTTGCATCTCGCTGCATACAAGGATACCATTGGGCTAGAACGCTTCATTCAACTCTCCAACCGCTTCGCCACTTGTATGCAGTCGTGCCTCGAAGAGCACAAGGGCCAGGCATATTCCACTCTGCCAACTAGAGACTGTCTGCGCCCCAGAACCAGCAAGTGAGCCCATGCTCATCGATTCCTATCGACTCACTGCTGCTGAACGGCAAAGACGACTGGCCCAGAATCTGTGTCTCTACTGTGCATCTCCAGGGCATATCATCTCCGTATACCCCACCCGTCCTCCTCGTCCCATGAGTGCCATTCTCCCTTCGAAGTATCAAATGAAACCACTCACCACTATAGTGACACTTACTGCTGCTGACATCTCTCTTCCAGTTTCCGCCCTCCTCGATTCTGGGTCAGCCGGCAACTTCATCTCCGGCTCCCTCTGCCGTCAATTCAAGCTCACTACCAAGGCAATGGGCCTCCAAACTACCTCCACACCGGCCATGGGACTGTGCCATCGATCTGCTTCCGGGTGAACCAGTGCCTAAAGGAAGGATATATCCCCTTTCCATCCCAGAGGAGAAGGCCATGGGGGATTACATCAAGGAGGCACTGGCTCAGGGTTACATCCGTCCATCTACCTCCCCTGCTGCTTCCAGTTTTTTCTTTGTGGAGAAAAAGGATGGATTGCATTGCCTGCATTGACTACCGTGCCCTCAATAACATAACTGTCAAGTTCCGCTACCCTCCTCCCCTCGTCCCAGCTGCCCTGGAACATCTCCGTGGTGCCACTGTGTTCACCAAGTTGGACCTCCACAGCCTCAACCTCATTTGGATACGTGAGGGGGACCAGTGGAAGACTGCCTTCATCACCCCTACTGGCCACTATGAGTACTTGGTGATGCCGTATGGACTTGTTAACGCCCCCTCAGTGTTCCAAGACTTTATCCATGAGGTGCTCCGGGAGTTCCTCCATAAGTTCGTCCTCGTCTACATAGATGATATCTTCATTTACTCCCGGAGTGTAGCGGAACATCGTTGCCACGTTGCAGAGGTACTGCAACACCTGAGGGCCTTTCAACTATACCTCAAGGCCGAGAAATGCTCCTTCCATCAGCCCTTCAGTGCAGTTCCTTGGGTATAATATCGACAGCAGTGGCATTCGGATGGACGAGGGGAAGGTGAACGCTGTTATAAACTCCTATGATTTGCCAATTTCTACAGATGCTTCATTCAAAATTACAGTTCCATCACCAACCCTCTCACAAGCCTCCTCCGAAACAAACCCAAATCACTTTCCTGGACCCCAGCCGCCACAGAGGCCTTAACTCCCTCAAGGAGGCTTTCACAACCGCTCCACTCCTGGTGCATCCTAACCCCAATCGACCCTTCATCGAAGTCGAGGCCTCCACCACCGAAGTAGGAGCGATCCTGTCACAGCAGCAGGGGAATCCCAGTCGCCTCCATCCATGCCTTCTCTCAGAAGCTCAACCCGGCGGAGGTCAATTACGACATCGGCAACCGCGAGCTGTTGGCCATCAGGTTTGCCCTGGAGGAATGGAGGCATTGGCTGGAGGGAGCCAAACACCCTTTCCTAGTCCTCACAGATCATAAGAACCTCGAGTATTTACGCATTGCCAAGAGGCTGATTCCCAGACAGGCCCGCTGGGCGTTATTCTTCACCCGCTTCAACTTCTCCATCTTGTATCGCCCAGGGGCCAAGAACATCAAGGCTGACGCCCTGTCCCAGTGTCACACCCCCGAAGAAAACCTAGAAGAACCTGAAACTATACTTCCTGCGAAGGTAATCATCAGCCCTATTACCTGGTCCGCCGAGACCCTACCTTCCTCCAATTCCTCTGCCAACACTTCGCCGGGTTGCCCACCGGGACATCAATACATCCCCAGGACACGGCGCACTCCGCTCACACATCTCTCGGCACTGGTCACCCGGGGGTCAATGAAACCCTCTCGCTGCTAAGTGAATGCTTCTGGTGGCCCAACATGGCATCAGACATCAGAAAGTACGTGAACGGATGTAAAGACTGCGCCATCTCCAAGAGTCCACGCCATCTACAATCAGGCAAGCTCCACCCTCTGCCCGTCCCAAACCACCCGAGGTCACACCTAGGGGTGGATTTTATAACTGATTTTACTCCCTCTGACAATAATACCTGCATCCTAGTCATTGTTGATCGATTTTTCTAAATCATGTCGTCTTCTCCCTCTGAAAGGTCTACCTACGGCCATGGAAACGGCCGAGTTGATGTTTAACCATGTCTTCAGATACTTTGGCATTCCAGAAGACATTGTCTCCGATAGAGGTCCCCAGTTAATCTCCCGGGTATGGTAAGCTTTCCACTCACTCCTAGGTGTGGCCATTAGTCTGTCTTCAGGATACCATCCCCAGTCCAACGGACAGACAGCGAGGAAGGTTCAGGAGATCGGCCGCTTCCTCCGTACCTTCTGCGATAGCCACCAGGACTCTTGGAACCAGTTCCTAGGCTGGGCCAAGTACGCACAGAACTCCCTGCGACAACCCACCACCGGACTCACGCCATTCCAGTGCTTGCTTGGCTACCAACCACCACTCTTCCCGTGGTCAGGTGAACCCTCGGACGTCCCCGCTATCGTCTACTGGTTCCGAGAGAGCGAGAGGGTCTGGGACGCAGCTCATCACCATCTGCAACGAGCTATACGTAGGCGCAGGATGACAGCCAACCTTTGCCGATCTGACGCTCCGGACTACCAACCTGGACAGAAGGTCTGGCTGTCCACCCGGGACATCCGCCTGCGCCTACCATGCCACAAGCTGAGTCCCAGATTCATTGGCCCATTCACCATCATAGAGCAGATCAATCCGATTACCTTCAAACTCCAATTACCACCCGAATACCGGATTCACCCCACTTTCCATGTGTCACTCCTAAAGCCTTACCATCCCTCTGTTTCCCCGTCCACAGAACCTGGCATAGCTGAAGCCCCCCCTCCTCTCCTCCTTGAAGATGGAGCTGCCTACGAAGTTCCTGACATCCTGGACTCCCGGTGGCGTGGTGGACAACATGAGTACCTAGTGGACTGGGAAGGATATGGTCCAGAGGAACGCTCATGGGTCCCACGCAACGACATCCTGGATCCGAAACTACTAGACACCTTCCACTCCAATCATCCCCAAAGACCGGGTCCTAGAGGAAGAGGACCTCCACCATGTCATCGAGGTCCTCGGCCTCAGGAGCAGGCCGTGGGGAGGGGGGTACTGTTACAGACACGCCAGGTTCCACCACCAACCAATCACAAAGCACTCCCTCACCTGAGTACTAATCACTCCCACCTAATCCTCATCCACCGCCAATCACCTCCTCACTATAAATACCACACACGCGCACCCAGTCAGCGTCCGGTCTCGTTTGCAACAAGGTCTTACCTGAATGCTTACTCTAAGGACTAACTCTATCTCTACTTACCTCTCTCCAGCGATCTCCAGAAGCTCCCCGTCTTCGTTGTGTGTGTGTGTGTGTGTGTGTATCCACTACCTCCAACGTCTGAAACCATTCTTCTACGGATCCCTTTATCACTGCCTCCAGCACCATCACATCACCCAGCACTACCCGCTCCTTTGCTTGTGCCTCAATAAACTGTTTCTGTTACTTTCAGCCTCCTGTCCTGGTATTCCGTAACATTATTGTGATTTCAAAACTATGTTTTATACATAATCCAGTCAAACGATACTTCAAAAATCATTATGCAATTCTGATTTGCTGCGCAAAAAAAAAACTTTATTATTATGTTGAAAACAGCTGAATAGAATTTTTCAGGTTTCATTGATGAATAGAAAGTTCAGAAGAACTGCATTTATCTGAAAAAAATATATTTTGTAACATTATAAATGTGTTTAACATCACGTTTGATCAATTTAAAGCATCCTTGGTAAATAAAAGTATCGATTTCTATCATTTATAAAAAATAAAAAAATACATTAACTAAGCTTTTGAATGGTATAGTGTATAATGTTGCAAAAGTTTTTTATTTCACATAAATGCTGATCTTTGACTCAACTGTTTTAAATGTTAATAATAATAATAGTAAAAGGTATCTTGAGCAGCAAATCCGTATATTAGAATGATTTCTGAAGGATCATGTGACACTGAAGACTGGATTAAGGATGCTGAAAATCAGCTTTGTCTTCACAGGAATAAATAACATTTTAAATTATATTCAAATAGAAATGTTATTATAAATAGTAAAAAATATTTCACAACATTACTGCTTTTGATGTATTTTGGATCAAATAAATGTCAGCAGGCACTTCTTTATAAAACATTAAAAATCTTTCTGTTCAAAAACTGGTGACTGGTAGTTCATATAGTTTAGAGAAATGTTATATTGTAATGTTATACATATAGGCCTCTCTCTCTCTCTCTCTCTATATATATATATATATATATTGTGTTGATGCAATGTAAATTAGAGATTCGTTGTGCAGCATAGAGAACTGTAATGATAATAATATATCTTAAGATGAGTGACAGCCATACTGGATGCCCATGATCTTTGGGCCCTTAGACAGCACTGCATCACACACAGGAATGCTACTGTATTGGAAATCACAACATGGGCTCAGGAATGCCATTCGCTGTTGCCGGCTAAAACTCTATAGGTCAAGAAAGAAGCCATATCTAAACATGATCCAGAGGTAAATGTGTTTTCTCTTGGCCAAGGCTCATTTAAAATGGACTGTGGCAAAGTGGAAAACTGTTCTGTGGTCAGACGAATCAAAATTTGAAATTCTTTGTGGAAAACTGGGACGCCATGTCATCCGAACTAAAGAGGACAAGGACAATCCAAGTTGTTATCAGCTCAGTTCAGAAGCCTGCATCTCTGATGGTATGGGGTTGCATGAGTGCATGTGGCATGGGCAGCTTACACATTTGAAAAGTCACCATCAATGCTGAAAGGTATATCCAAGTTCCGGAACAACATATGCTCCCATCCAGACCTTGGATTTTCCAACATGACAATGCCAAACCACATACTGCATCTATTACAACATCATGTCTGCGTAGAAGAAGGATCCGGGTACTGAAATGGGCAGCCTGCAGTCCAGATCTTTCACCCATAGAAAACATTCGCCACATTATAAGGAGGGAGATGCGACAAAGAAGACCTAAGACAGTTGAGAAACTAGAAGCCTGTATTAGACAACAATGGGACAACATTCCTATTCCTAAACTTGAGCAACTTGTCTGTATGTGTATTTTATGTGTTAATGTTTAGTTAATTAAACTTTTGAGCAAAATTTGTGTTTCTGATTTTTTCACTGATCAATAACTGATCTTGCTACATGCTTTTATGCATTAGTACTGTAAGAAAGTAACATTTCTTAGAGTTGAAGTGAAATTACACTGAATGCTCGCTGGACAAACAATTACTACTGGGATCTGATATAATAGTTATGAATCATACTTAATTGTAATTATTTGTGAGGGAAACAGGTCAATTTAGATAAAAGGGAATCATTTAAGATTTTAAAGAGTATTTGAACAGAATCCCTGTTTAACGGCTGATCACAGAGTCGTTGAACGAGCCGTATAACATTAACTCTGCAATTTAACCTTTATTTAACCAGAAAAAGCTCTATGAGATTAAAAATCTCTTTCACAGGAGTGTCCTGGCCAAAATGTGCAGCAGTACAATTAATTCCATCACAGATAAACATCACACAAACAGATTAAAGACACTTAAAAGCAGTTGCATATAGTTAGATCAACTTCCATTTGCCGGATAACTGATTTGAAATGGTCTAGAGTCAGCAGATTTTCTAATTTTAATTTAGATTGGAGGAAATTCCAATCAAATGGCGCTGCATACATAAAAGACTTCTTTCCTAGCTCAGTTCGGGTAAAAGGAACAGAAAGAGTATAAAGTTTTGCGAACGAAGAAAATAATTATTTACAAAGCCATCTTGGGGTTGTTGCATTCTTATCTTTGTTGTCGTATGCAACAGAAAATTATCAAGAATTAAGTACCAGTGTGTTTTTCTTCTGGTAGACAGAAAAGGCCAACCTACTCTGTGATACAAGGTGCAATGATGAGTTGAAGATTTACAATTTGATATAAACCTTAGAGCACCATGATAAACGGCATCTAAGGAAGAAAGAAGATAAGAAGGTACAAACTGATATACAACATCACCGTAATCAAGGACAGGGAGAAAAGTAGCAGAGACTAATTTCTTTTTTACATTAGAAGAAAAGCAAAACTTGTTCCTGAAATAAAACCCAAGCTTGATTTTCAGTTTATTCTTCAGTTGAGTGATATGAGAGCTAAAAGATAGGGCATCATCAACTATGATGCCTAGATATTTGTACTCTTTTACTAATTCAATCACTGTACCTTGAAAGGTCTGAAAGATACTAAATTATTTTTAAGTTTTTTTGAATTGGAAAATAACATATACTTGGTTTTATCAGTATTCAGAACAAGTTTTAAACTGTGAAGCCTTAACTGAATGATATTAAAGGCTGACTGAAGCTTAGACAAGGCTTGCTGTCCAGAGGAAGCGCTGCTATACACGACAGAATCATCGGCATAAAAATGAAAGTTGGCATCCTGAATGTCATAATCAAGGCTATTTATATAAATGGCGAATAAAAGGGGCCCCAGCACCGATCCTTGGGGAACACCTTTGGAAATCTCTAATGAATCAGATTGTTTACCTTCGGCTTGAACACACTGGGTTCTTCCACTCAGATAGTTTTTAAACCAAGGAATAACGTGACTTGATAAACCAACAACCTTCAATCTGTGCAGCAATATTCCATGATCCACTGTATCGAAAGCCTTTGATAAATCAATAAAAAGCGAGGCACAAAATTCACCATTATCGATTGACCCTACAATATCATTTAAAACTTTCAAAATAGCCGTTGTAGTACAGTGTTTTTTGCGAAACCCAGATTGATTGATAGACAACACTCTGTTTGCATTCAAATAGCATGTCAACTGTTCACTAATAAGGCTTTCTAATATCTTTGATAAAACGCAGAGCTTTGAGATTGGTCTGTAATTATTCATTATAGTGGGATCCCCCCCTTTTAATAAAGGAACAACAAATGCTGATTTCCAAATTTCTGGAATAACACCAGTATTTAAAGAAAGATTAAAAATATAAGTTAAAGGATATAATATAATCTGCTGCTAGTTTCAGATACACAGGCTCCACACAATCAGGACCTGAGGATTTGTTTATGTCAAGCAAACAGAGTGCTTTATAAACATCAGTGATCTTAATTTGTTTAAATCTAAACTCTTCCTTTTCTAGATGACTTTCTGCATTAATAAAATCAAAATCAGAGCCTGTCAAATTTAGTGCTTCAAATAGAAACCCAGAGACAACAAAATGCTTATTAAAGCAATTGA
The DNA here is from genome assembly GCF_963082965.1 of Carassius carassius. NCBI lineage: Eukaryota > Metazoa > Chordata > Actinopteri > Cypriniformes > Cyprinidae > Carassius > Carassius carassius. The sequence goes on from NC_081776.1 coordinate 27,183,208, forward strand.
GCATATGTTCTTTATCTGATTTGCTAGTGGAATCCATTTTTATACATGAAGGAAAGCTAGACTTGTTTTTACTACCTGATATCAGTTTTATATTCTGCCAAAATTTCTTGGGATTATTTGAGTTAATAGTAGTATTTTCAATAAAATAATCAGCCTTTGCTTTTCTAATAGCGACCGTGCATTTATTCCGGAGCTGCCTAAAACGGATCCAATCGGAGCCAACATCAGATTGTCTAGCTTTTGCCCAAGCAACATCCCGCTCACGAATTTGAACAGAAAGGGCTTCGGAAAACCAGGGATTATCCCTACCTTTAAAACAGAATTTTTTAAAAGTTGCATGCCTGTTGATGATTGATAAGAATCCATCATAAAAGTATTTCCAGACAGACTCAACATCGGGAATAAGAAAAATCCTGTCCCAATCATAGCGTGCTACATCAAAAAGAAAGGCTTGCTCATTAAAGTGTCGTGTACATCGTCTAGTGATAATACGTGGTTTATGCTTAGGTAATTTGGTATCTCTGACTATGGCTACGACGCAGTGATCACTAACATCATTAGCATATACAGAGGCCAAAGAGTACTTATGAGGCAAATTGCTAAAAATAAGATCAATTAATGTGGACTTTTTGTAATCCTTCAAGTTAGGTTTAGTAGATTTAAAGAGTCACAAATTGCTTTGAAACAATCAGATACTGACTGTAGCCAGTTCACATTAAAATCACCGAGAAGAACAAGCTCCTTGTAGTTCAAAGAAGTCACCGAGTGCATCAGAGAGGAAATGGCATCAGTACTAGCTGATGGGGGTCTGTAGCAACCAACTACAGAAAGATGTAAAGTCTTGGGAATGATAAGATTTAAAGCTAATAATTCATACTTTTTAACTACTGACTCAGAGAGCAACACATTAACTTCGAAACTGTCCTTAACATAAATTGCTACCCCCCTCCCCTTTTTGGTCTATCAGTCCTATAAACAGTATAACCATCAATATCTATTGCATTATCTGAAACTGTTTTTTTAAGCCATGTTTCGGATATTACTATAACATCAACACTGGTATTTTAGATATTAATAGATATTAATATCCAAAGTATAGTGAAAACACTATTAATTAGCACACTAACAAGATCGTCAGTTTAAGACATTATCTTGTAAGCACGAAACACAAGATACTTCTCTTTTCAATATGAATAAGGCTTTATTAGATAAATCTAAGACATAAACTAATCTAACACATAAGCACATGGAGTTGCAGGAAGAGAGAAAGTTAGGAAAGAATGAGTTTCAGAGAATGAAAATGTGAAATCCCAAGTTTACAGCAATACATGAAATTGCAAAGACATGAAAAACCATTCAATCACTTAATTAACACACACATTGAGTTCCTCAATGAGGTTAAAATTTTATTAGATACACCGGTTTAGCTTGGTCTAGAGGTACGCTACTTGTGTTGACTGTGTAAAGAGGTTGCCTTTGTTGTCATTGAAAAGGGGGTTTTCCGAGGTTTCTGATTGGCTGGGAGTTAAGTAGTCTTTGAAGTGACGTCTTGGGGAGCCCATGGCTGGGCGTTAGCTGAAGAAATGGAGTTGTGTGGGCTGGTTGTAGTTTTAGGCGGGTGCTCGAGGTCAGACTCAGAGACACGGCATTACAAAACTTAACTCAGAACACAAAACTCTCAATGAAAAAGAAAAGAAACTAAAGTAAAGGAATAGAAGTAAAGTTAGACGAGACTAGGTGGTTTTTCTTCTCATCGTGGCCAAGTAGCAGCAGGTGTGCAGGATGAAGCACGCTGGAACAGCACTCAAAGAATGCAAAAAGTGATGACTAAAAGCAGCATCTAAGAGCAGGCATGACTAAAAGCAAAAGCTGAAAAGCAAAAGCTAAAAGCAAAATTTGATGGTGTCCTGAGTATTTAAACACCTCACATGTTGTCTTGACCAGTTAGATATTGTCTTTGTTCGGGGTGTTGCGATGTTTCTCCAACCCCAAAGATAAATCATATGTTATCTTATCAATCATGTTGTCCGAATTTTCCTGCTCTTGCAGGTATAATTTTGGACATGATTCCTCTAAAAAGAATATGATACATTTGACAAATAACTGATGGTCAGAAACATTTCAAGCAAGAAGATCCAAACACACACACATATTAAACATTAATATGAATCCTTAAACTATTTAATAGTTAATAAAAAGACATACACAATAAGCGATTAGAAACATGAAAGTCAAATGTGTGGGTTACATATATAATATTGAGTTAAGCAATGGACTGATATTCATTTATAAGTCTTTTTGAGTTCATTTTGGTGCATCTACATATGTCAAAGAATGGCACAGGAACCACTAATAATACATCAGTGGTCACTTTTAGCAAAGCAGACTCTATAGGAAGCTGTAAACCCAGAGTCAAAAGGTTCAAAGAGCTTTGCTGAATTTAAATGAGAGCAGTTGGGAAAGCATAACTTTCTCTAATAATATAGTGTAACAGATGGACACATTATTTGTTAGATTTAACAAATAATCCACAATCTCTCTATACCAAATAATCATATTTCTTGAGTGCGTCATGATTAATATAATATTTAATGCTTACATAAGGAAGTCGCTTTGTGCTCCACACCTGAAGACTTGCTTTGATCAAAATCTTCAGCTTCAAGACAAGTTTTCAGAATGTTCTTGGTCCCTTCATTATGTACAAGTCAATTCCCACATGAGCAAATAAAAAAAGACTTACAATCTTACAAGCGGTGTAAATGTTGATTGTAAAACAATCTGCATTCACTTTCATTTTGTCAGCAAGGTTGCCAAACCTGTTTGGAGAGAAAAACAAAACAAAACACAGTAGTAGTTTTTAAAGTTTGGTCTTGAGAGACAAGAGACTGATTTGATCAAATATTTGGTTGACATATTCACAACCCTTGCCACGCTTTACGTCAGTAACCGTAGCCCTACTGTGGTATTTTGCAGTTATAGCAAAAAATCTGTGCCCCTTATGCCTTGTTATACACAGTAAAATGCACAGTTATCACAACAATTGTGTTACCGGTTTCAAACAGTGAAGTATGAGAGCTGGAAACTGTAGGAAATGATGAGAAACACAGATTAATATCTGCAGCATTCTGGCGCTTTAAAGGCTTTTTTTGTCTTCTTGCAAATAACAGGCAAGTATAACACATTTGAAATAACTTAAAGGTTTAGTTTACCCCAAAATACATTATGTCATTAATGACCCTCATGTCATTCCAAACCCATAAGACCTCCATTCATCTTCGGAACACAGTTTAAGATATTTTAGATTTAGTTTGAGAGCTTTCAGTCCCTCTATTGAAACTGTGTGTACGGTATACTGTCCATGACCAGAAAGGTAAGAAAAACATAATCAAAGTAGTCCATGTGACATCAGAAGGTCAGTTAGTATATTTTGAAGCATCGAAAAAACATTTTGGTCCAAAAATAACAAATATTACGACTTTATTCAGCATTGTCTTCTCTGGGTCTGTTGTGAGTGCGTTTAGAACACTGCTGATGTCAGCAAATGAATGACTTGAATTTAGATGCATTCTCTCCTCAACACATCTCAATCTCTCCCCTTCCTGTCTTAATGACATGCTGTTCTGGCACAGTTTTGTTGATGGCAAAAGCCTAGCTGTTATCCCCTCCCAGCAATCAAGAGTTAGTGGGAAACTTCTTTTATGCCTCTGCCTCTCATTCGAATATTAAAGATGCTTTGCTTATAAACTGCCTCTGCAGGACACTAGTCTCTATTATTGAAGAGGTATATTATAAATGTATTACAAATACTGGCTTCCCAGAAAGTGTTACCACTGTTTTTTCCTTGGTACATTCTGGTGGAGAAGTCAGTGAATATGTATAAGTGGTTGCTGTGTACTAGGTCTGTCTGGGAGATCATTGGTGCAAGTTTAATTGTTGTAGTCATGTCTGCAATGTGATAGAATTTGCCTTAACAGTGGATGCTGTTCAATGTCACAGTTTCAGTTGAAATGTCAACTTTTTAATACCGCAGCAGAAAGTTTCGATATCTGTGGAAGACAATAAGCTAATATTAGAAACAGCAGAAATTATTTTTTTTTAAATGTCAGTTTTTTATAAAATGTAAATATCTTAACTAATGAGGAACAATTAAATTTTTATCATTAAATTAAAAATAAATCTAGGAATCTATAAATCTGTTTGCTCTGGTTTGAGTGTCTTTTATGAATTTTTTTAATTACATGTTGATGTATTAAGTTTACATGCATGGAGTATTTTTAAAACAGAGTACAACAGAGCATACCTTTAGTAAAATTAAGTTTATTTCTAGGCAATGTAAAACAAATACATGTAATTACAGAAATATTACAATTTTGTGTAGAATGAATGTGTAAACATAGGACTAATTACTCTTGGGAAAGACTTTTGTGAAGGTGTTTGACAAAGCAGCTTGCATGTGTACAAATATACAGGTGCTTCTCAATAAATTATAATGAGGAAAAGTTCATTTCAGTAATTCAACTCAAATTGTGACACTCATGTATTAAATAAATTCAATGCACACAGACTGAAGTAGTTTAAGTCTTTGGTTCTTTAAATTGAGATGATTTAACAAAAACCCACCAATTCACTCAACAAATTAGAATACTTCATAAAACCAATATAAATAATTTATTGACTTGTTGGCCTTCTGGAAAGTATTTTAATTTACTGTACATTTACTCGATACTTCGGTAAGGGCACCTTTTGCTTTAATTACTGCCTCAATTCAGTGTGGCATGGAGGTGATCGGTTTGTCTGCTTGTCACGGCGCGGTAGAGACGGCGCAGTGGAAAGAACAAGGTCAGGGTCCAAGATGCAGGGAAGATTAACTTTAATAAGAATGAAACAAAAAGGCCAACATGGCAAAAACAAAACAGAAACGAATCACCGGGAACAAGCCGAAATGCAAAAACTAGAGACACGTAATGACAACAAACCTTAGCAAATAACATTAATTCAGGCAGGCAGAGAGGTGGGAGTCTGGAGAATATCTACTAGTGAACAAATGGGGAACAGCTGTGTGTGAGAGTATGTAACAGGTGTGTCGAACTAGTGACCAGGTGTGAGTGTAAGTGTGTGAGTGGGTGACACAGCTGAGCAGAGTGAAGGTAATGAGTCCGGGAGAATGGAAGTGGTACCCTCTGGTGATGAGAGGGAGGAACACCGGGTCCGGACTCATGACAGGACCCCCCCCCCCCTCTAAGGAACGGATTCCAGACGTTCCAGTGGCCCCCCCACTCAGAGAGGTAGCCGTGCGGGGAGGATGGGGGTCGAGGTCCGTGTGCAGGAGGGGGACCAGGGGACTGAGGCAGAGCTGGTGGGGTGTGAAACCAGGGCAGAACCACGATTGGGAGTGGCACCCGCCGCCTCCTTGGGGGACTCGTGAGCGGCACCCGCCGCTTCCTCAGGGGACTCGTGAGCGGCACTCTCCGCCTCCTCGGGGGACTTGACAGTGGCACCGGCCGCCTCCTCGGGGGACTCGTGAACGGCACTCGCGGACTCGTGAGCTGGGAACTCATGAGCTGACTCGTGAGCGGCACCCGCCGTCTCGCAAGGAACATCCGCAAGCTCGGCCACCTCGCCGGGAACTTCCTGGGTCAGCTACCCCACCATGACAGCTGAGCTCGGCCAGTCCTCCCCAGAAGAAGACCATAAGACAGGTCTTCTGTCGCTGACAACCAAGCCGCCCCCTTGAAGTCCCAGGCATAGTCCTCGATGCATCGCTCTCCATGGCGGACATCGAGGAACCTCTTTGCTGGACCCATGTTTGCTGCCTGAATTCTGTCACGGCGCGGTAGAGACGGCGCCGTTGAAAGAACAAGGTCAGGGTCCAATCCACGTTTTTTGCACAGTCAATCCTATCGTCAGGCCCTATACCGAGTTTCTGTAGGTTTAAGATTGTTTAGGTGAGAGTAGTGGAGAGTGAAATAGAAGGAAAGGAATAAAGAAAGTGAGCATTAGTAATGACACCGGTGGGATACTAATTACTTCTTGTTAGTGGGGCAATCTCAAAAGAGGGGTTGCATAAACACTCTGGTGTCACATTCCTCAGATCTTCTACAGCACTGAGAGTTTGTAGTCCCTCCATTACAGTCACGCAGTGACACAGGTGACCATGTGCTATGTACAAGCTTAAGTTAGAAATACCAAGGGTTCACACAAAACAAGCGGAGACCGCCTTTAGTTACTGTGCCGCCCGCAGTTGGAATCAACTTCCAGAAGAGATCAGATGTGATAAACTATTAGTCACATTTAAATCTAGACTCAAAACTCATCTGTTTAACTGTGCATTTATTGAATGATCACTGTGCTACATCTTAACAGACTGCATTGTATTTTATGTATAATCATTTTCTTTTCTTAACTGTTTTAATTTCAATTTAAATCCGTTTTTAAATAATTTTAAAAGTTTTTAAATTCCCTGTTTTATTGTTGTGATTATATTTTTATGATTATTTTCTTTTCTTTTATTTAAAGCACTTTGAATTACCACTGTGTATGATATGTACTATATAAATAAACTTGCCTTGCCTTCCAGAACACAGCAGGATTCTATAGCGATAGTTATTGAGAACAGTTACATGTTCTTTTAATAGCAATCATTTTAATGTTTAATCTATACATTCATACTAGTGATAGATTGATTAATGAACATAAACATATATCTCTGTTATGAACAGCTATTTACTCTGCATTAATGTCATTTTTTTTTTGCTCCTTGTAATTTTTATTAGGGAAGGACATGCCTGAAGGACACTGCCGTGCCTACCGTTTTCTCTTTCTCCAATGGTGAAGAACAACAGCCAAAAAGAAGATGCTTGGTAAGTATTAATGAGGTGGTAAGTGGCGTCCCTGTTTCTGCTGTAAATAGTAGGGAGGAGGTTGCATATGTAGACAACGGGAGTAGTGCCAACAGCTTTGCTGCCAATCAGAGCAATGTCATGATGCTGGAAGACACATCTGAACAGGCCTTTGATGCCCAAGACGTCGTGCATGATGACATTGCTCTGACAGCGAATGTGTGTGAGTGTAATGGATGTGGAGAGAAAGATGACCCAAGAGCGATATGCAGCAAACAGTCTTTAATTAACAGAATCTGAAGTCCAGAGGTAAGAACAGAAATCCTCAGAAATGACAACGAAAATCTTCCGGTTAAACAGTTGCCGGGAAACAAAACATAAAACATAAAGCTTCTTGGAAGTCGCGGGGGCCAGCCAGCCAACTTCGAGATCGCCAGGTAATCAGGTGGCAGCGGGCGCAGTCACAGGTACTCTGTAACAAGCAAAGCTTAGAAGCAAATAACGGTAGGTCAATTCCCCTTACGTGCACAGAACAGGATTAGACAAGACAGGAGAGGGTACATTGCAGAAAATACGTTAGCATAGCTTCTGTAATAATCTAGCAAAGAGACAGGGGAAAAAAGGGCTAGAAGTAGTAGCAATTTGCAACTACACTGCACTTCTACTCTCCAAAACCTATGACTATGTGAGAGAGAAGTTTCTATTTGCTCTGCCTCATCCTCAGACTATACGAAAATGGTACAGTAGCATCTCTGCAGATCCTGGATTTACTGTTGCTTCATTCACAGCTTTAAAAAGTCATGTTGCTGAGCAGAAGAAAGTTGGAAGAGACACAGTTTGCTCATTGATGATGGATGAAATGTACATTCATAAGCAAACTGAGTTTGGTGGAGACCAAATTCATGGCTATGTTGACATCGGTTGTGGTGAGATAGAAAATGTTGTGGCAACACAAGCACTGGTCCTCATGGTTTAACAATCAGTAAGTCTTGGAAGATTCCCATTGCTTACTTTCTTATCAACAGCATGACAGGACCAGAGAGAGCAAGCATCATCTGAGAGAGCCTTGTTAGGCTTCATACAATCGGAGTTAGGATTGTTTCCTTGACATGTGATGGACCCTCCCAAAACTTAGTAATGATCAGGGAGCTTGGTGCTAACTTGGGCATCATGGACATGAGACCTTATTTTCTCCATCCTGAGGATCACAAACAAAAAGTCCATGTGCTTTTGGATCCATGTCACATGCTCAAGCTTCTTCGGAATGTGTTCTCAACAGTAGAGGTTCTGGTAAGAGAAGATGGCCAGCAGATAAGGTGGCAGTACATTGAGGAGCTCCATAAGCGTCAGGAGAAGGAAGGTTTGCGTCTTGGCAACAAACTAAAAATGGCGCACATTCAGTGGCGAAATCAGAAAATGAAGGTCAATCTTGCAGCCCAGCTCTTTAGCAGCAGTGTGGCTGATGCCCTAGAGCAGTGGTTTTCAAAGTGGGGGCCGCCATGTGGCGCCAGGGAGGCCGCAGCAAGTTGGAAGAAAAAAGCAAAAAAAAAAAAAAAAACATTTATATAAATATTTTACAAATATTAAAAAAATATTTTTTTTTATTATTATGAGTATTGTTATGAAATAGCATTCTAATAATTTGTCGATATCTGAACATTAAACTTTTAATGCTAATCTTTCTGATTGGCTGGTACACGTAATCTGTCAGTGTAGCCTTGGTAACAACCGCCAGTGCTCAGCTATTCAGCTATTTATTTAGTTAGCTGGCTAACTCTGTCAAACCTCTATCAAAATGGATAGATTTTTAAAAAGGAAAAAACCTGACGAGCCAGCAATCGAAACCTCAGATAAAAAAAATCAGAAAACGAACTCCTGGCCAATTAAGACTCGTAGGTATGAGGCAGCATACATTAAGTATGGATTTACCTGCGTCACACACAAGAATGGACACGAGTGCCCCAAATGCGTTCTCTGCTTTGAGATACTCTCCAACGAATGCTTAAAACCATCAAAACTTCAACGTCACCTGAACCAGAAGCATCCAGCAGAGGCCGAAAAACCAATTGACTTTTTTAAAAGAAAGCAAGAACATTTGACCAGGCAGTCAGCAACATTCGTGCGGCAAGCTACTGTCCCTGAGAGAGCATTGAGGGCATCGTTTTTGGCTTCCTTTCACATTGCGCGAGCTAAGAAGCCGCACACAATTGGTGAGGATTTGATACTACCAGCTACTAAAGACATTGTTAAAGAGCTACTGGGTGAGGATGCTGCCAAGAAAATTGACGCTGTACCACTCTCTGATAACACTGTGAGCAGACGTATTGGAGACATGGCTGAGGCTGTGTCTGCTCAACTGTTGGACCAGGTGAGAGCTAGCGAATATTTTACGCTGCAGCTAGATGAAAGTACAGATGTGGCAAACGCTGCCGAGTTGCTTGTGTACATAAGATTCATTTCCCAAGAAATGTTCGTTGAGGAAATACTGTTTTGTAAAGAACTTGAAAGTAGAACCACCGGGAAAGAGATTTTTCAAGTGCTGAACGAATATATTAATTCAAATGGACTTGACTGGTCTCGTTGCGTGGGTGTGTGTTCTGACGGGGCCGCGGTTATGACTGGGAAGAACAGTGGGGTGACAGCTCTCATCAAACAGAAGGCCCCGAATGCGGTGTTCACGCACTGTATGCTCCATCGAGAAGCACTGGTGGCTAAACGGTTGGATGATGAGCTTAACCAGGTACTACAGGACGTAATACACGTAGTAAACTTCATTAAAGCACGCCCCTTGAAACACAGACTTTTTGCTATTCTGTGTAAAGAAATGGGAGCCCGTTTTGATGGATTGCTTCTTCACTCAAATGTACGCTGGCTTTCACGAGGGGCAGTTTTGAACCGTGTGTATGAGTTGCGGAGGGAAGTTGCAGAGTTTCTCTTGTCTGAGAAACATCAGCTGGCTGACCGTTTTACAAATGAAGCCTGGATTCTCAAACTTGCATATATGGCTGACATTTTTTGTCATCTGAATGTGCTTAACCAAAGCATGCAAGGGCGTGACACATACATAGTGCATATGCAAGACAAAGTGCGTGCTTTTTCCCTGAAGATTATGCTGTGGTCAAACAAGCTCAAGGAGGGAATTACAGAAATGTTCCCACTTTTACACCAAGAGCTGCTGTCATCTGGTGGTGAGTTGGACACCATTTCTTCACTGATACAATCACACCTGGAGCACCTCCAGGGATATTTCAGAGAATATTTCCCTGACATTGACAGCACCCATCTAAACTGGGTAAGGAACCCATTTGCCCCTGATGTAGGCTCTTGTCTGGACTTAAAATCACAAGAGGAGCTGATTGAGATGACTTCTTCATGGGATTTAAAAATGAAATTTGAGACTCTTTCTCTCTCTAACTACTGGATGTATGTAAGAAATGACTTACCCATCCTAGCTGAGAGTGCTCTGAAATTCCTTCTTCCTTTTGCAACCACTTATTTGTGTGAGTCTGGTTTTTCAACTTTAAAAGTACTTAAAACAAAACACAGAGCACGTCTAAATGTGGAGAGTGACATGCGTGTTGCACTGACAGACATAAAGCCCAGGCTGGACAAACTATGTAGAAGCCACCAGGCCCATCCGTCCCATTAATATCCTCTCTCTCTCTCAGTGTTGAATGTTGCAACCAGGCCGAGCACTCCCATTGACACACACACACACACACGTGCACACACACACACACACACACACACACACACACACACACACACACACACACACACACACACACACACACACACACACACTCTCTCTCTTTAAGATCTTTCTTTTTCCATTCACTGACTGACACACACAGATACAATGTTGAATGTTGAAATTACTGTTCCAGATTTGAAGATATTGAAATTACCATATATGATGATCTGACATACAAATGTTGTTATTACAACACTAATAAATGTCAATGGATGTTCACCCAGATGTTTAATTTGTTTATTTATTTTGATTTGCCGTAGTAGGTATTGTCGATGGGTTCAATAACACATCATGCAAAAGGGGGGCCTTGGCCAGAACTTAGTGGTATTATGGGGGCCTTGTCATGATAAAGTTTGGGAACCCCTGCCCTAGAGTATTGTGAGCAGGAGTTGAAGTATCCCCAGTTCAGTGGATGTTCAGCCACAGTTCATTTCCTGCGCACAATTGATGCGGCCTTTGATGTCCTAAACAGCCGCAGCCCACTTGGCAAAGGACACAAAGCACCCATCAAGCCAACTACGAAACACCGTGCTAAGGGTATTTCAGAAAAAAACAGAGTCACTTCTCCGTGGGCTCAAAATGAAAGGAAGAGACAACACACTTGTACATGTGCATTCCACACAGAAAAAGACACCCATCTATGGTTTCATTGCTTGTGGTAGAAGTGTGATGGGCATCTACGAAGAACTGGTAGAGCGGCCAGCTGCCCCATGCCGATACCTTCTGACCTACAAACTCAGTCAGGACCACTTGGAGTTGTTCGCCTCTGCTATCAGAGCGCGTGGAGGTTACAACAACAACCCCAATATAAGGCAGTTCCGAGGGGCATACAAGCGCCTCCTTGTAAGGCACCAGGTGAAAAAGGGCACAGGAAACTGTCTCCTTCATGACAACACAACCATCCTTGACTCAACAACTGCGACTGTGAACATCGCTCGCCAGGTGGATGTGGAGCCTGTGGAAGTGCTTGTGCCGGAGGATGACTCCCTCTCTTACCTTCCAGATATTGACAATCTGTCTGAGTACAAGGGAGCAGCAATCTCTTACATCACAGGCTTCATTGTAAAAAAGATGAAAGAGAAGGTTACTTGCATGCCTTGCTCACAAGCACTTACCTCAGATGACTTTGTGCATCCATTCCTTACATTGAAGGACAGAGGTGGCCTACAGAAACCATCTCCAGGCATCACTGCAGTTTGCCAAGCTACAGAAAGATGCTTTCAGCGGCTTCTAAAAATTAATGAGGGAAGGGTTCCACAGGGAATAACCGGAATAACAGCAGCCATTGTCACCCAGGTTCTGTGTGATTGTTCTGAGAAGAATCTCTTCCCACAGCTGCACAGTCACATGTTTGACATGTTCTGGTGAAGATGGCTTCTGGGTGGTACTGCAAAGTTAGATTAAATCATACAGCAAGGCAGGAGACAAATAAAATTAAAGAAGGCAAGGTGGTCCGCAAAAAATTAACAAAATTAATCAATTTTTATGGAGATTAAGGGAAATGTGATTGGTCATTTCTGTGTGTGTGTGTGTGTGTGTGTGTGTGTGTGTGTTTGTGTGTGGTTGGTGGTGTACAGCCTGTTTTTCTAAGTGTTTGTCAGAATGTTGCCAATTAACACTTTCTTTGTAGTTATCAGACGTAGAACATGGAAAATCACACTGAGCCTGACTCTCTTTGGACAACATTGTAAATGTTACTCAGAGCCTGCATGAAAGGGGCCTAAGTAACTTTCAATGTCAGCTTTAAAGGAAGTATGTACATGTGTTGTCTCAAATTAACTTCAATGTCAGATGTACCTAGCTGTCAAATAAGTTGTTTAACAATGACTTAGACCCTGCTTAAACGGGGTATATACTGTATATTGTAAACAATTGTTGTTGTTGTTATTGTATGTTAATGTTGTTATTGTTTATAATGTGTTTATAACAGCATGTATATATTTATTCATCTAGATATAATGTAAATTGTACATTGATTGTATATAGTGTGTGTAAAGTGTGTATATATTTATACATCTACGTGCGATAATAAGTTATTCTTTTCTTGTGGTCTGTTCTTCTTTTAACATTTCTCTAAGCTGCTGTGCCTATACTTTAATGTCCTCCGTCTACAGGGGATTATAAAAAAGAACATCTTATCTTATCTTATATTGATGAAACACTACAGAGAATCCCACCATCCTTAACCCACACAGATATCGCTGATTCATCTCATAGTTTGTATGGGCTTTCCTGTGTCACATAAAGACTGTTCAGTATCTCTTAGAGTCTGCATGAACGGGGCCTAAGCTGATATTGATCTGTTTGCCATCTATTATGTGAAATACATATGCAACCTCCCTGGTCAATGATTCTGTAGATAGTTTCTGGAATTCTGATTTAGTCAGATCAGTTAATGACATATTTACAAAAAACAATCACAAATTTATATGTAAAAAAAAAATTACAAAAATTACATTTTTTCGTATTCTCTTATGATAAGTTGCAGGCTTCAAAAAGTTTACATCTATGGTTAGTTTGATTTTATATTATAGATATTGAGTTATTGAAGTGTTATTGTAATACAGTTATTTTGTATTTGAGGTTATAAAAAATAGCTTCAAATCCATAAATAATTTATAATCTGCTGTTTTGATTGCTGTTTTTTTAGGGCTGGGCGAAATATTAATATTTAAAGTTGTTCCTATCACCCATCCTGTTTTCACCATTGTATATTGCTTCTCCAGTACTGTATCGGTTGTATGTTCTCTATTTCTTTCAAGTCTTGTCTCTGTTGTTTTGTAGTGTCCTGTAAGTTTGTCCTGTTATATGTTCCCACTCTTGGTCTGCACCTTGTCGTGGTGAGTGGGCTTTTAACCACGACAGGCCATACTGAATGTATTTGACCTTGTCATGCTTTTCTCATGTAGGACAGGTTATGTTCCCTGCTTGTGTTTTTTGTCATTAACAGTACCCCATGTTGTCTGTTGATGTGTGAGAGGAGCTGATTCTGTACCCATTCTCCAGATGTGGAGTGCTGTGGTCCCAGTTTCCATCATGGCTCATTCTCTTCTCTGCTGTTGCCTGCATCCTATTGCTTTGCTAAGCCTTTTGTTTAACTTGTACTCCACCTTATTCTATGTTATCAACACACATCCACATGAACACTACTTATCAAGCACCCCATATTTGAACCTATAGTTCAGTTTTTTCTTTATTAAAAGCAGTATTTGTGTTCAATCATTTCAAAAATCGAATTTATTTAGCACACTCAAAATGTTTTAAACATTGTTCATAAACCCGTTTCTTCTATCCCAGCTCTATCTTTCACAAACAAGCAACACTCTTCATTAATTCATACAATAAGAGAAAAAAACATACCCGGAAAATCTTTATCAAGTGGTTTTATTGAAGGCTTAACAAAATGAAAAAAAAAAATCTAAACAATTAAACGAAAAAATGAGTGAAGGAAGCGCAGAGGTGATAACAGTGTTATGGCTACATTTGTTGCTTAATAATGAACATAAAATCTCAACATTAGCCATGATAGTCAGGGCTATATTTAAGCATATCCAAATGGGCCCCAAAGGCCAAATTCAAAAGCAGTGACACTGCCAATTGTAAGCAGCTCACTGCATTTGGATGTGGTCTTTAAGGCAGTTAGCTATAGTAATTAAAAACATATCATTTCCCCTAGGTGTGAAATGAACTCCATCTTTCAAAAATAGCCCAAGACTGTCATGCCTAATGTGAGGGTGCTCAATCATGGCACCATTAAGGCTACGAACAAATGTAGCCATAACACTGTTGACAAACTTCCTGGATTTGTCCAGTTTCACCGGATTGGCACCAGCCTTCCACCGGCACCTCTGGGTCACAGCTGAAAACATGATCTTCATGCCAGGGTGCCGGAGTTGAAGCTGGTGCAGGTCCTCCTTCATTGCATTGACCAGCTTGACGCCGCTGATCTCCCCAATTTCATTGCCGCCACAGTGGATGACGAGGACATCCGGTGCGGCTCTTCCTTCCAGGGAGCGATAGAAAAAGGGGAGAAGCCCTTTCCACTGGAGTCCAGTTCCTGTGTGTTCTAATGGGCGATATAGTTTACTTTTTTGTCTCAGCAATGCATTTTGATATTAGTAGTAGCTTAAGTAAGGATGCAGGTGTAATTTTATGTTCATTAACAAAATAAGTAACATTTGTAAAAATTGTAGCAACCTATTTTTTTATACTGAAAGTTAATTATTCTGAGTGTGTTTTATTAAAATTAACTATTTTGCGGATAAACATAATAGTGAACATTTATCAAACAAAATTTATATTGTGATATTATAATTTTTGAGATATCATCCAGCCCTAGCTGTTTGTCAAGCAATTTATATACACATGAGCAAAAGAATCATCGCTGGCTGGTTCATATTTTGGTAACACTTTATAAGGTTTCAGTAGTTCATGCTAATTAATGCATTATCTACCATTAACTAACATTAAATAAACTAAGTGTTTATTTGCTAATTTTTAATTCATAAATAACTGTTCATAATTCACATTAGTCCAGCTCCAATAATTAATATTAACATATGAAACTTGTATTTTTAACAATGTATTAGTAGATCTTAAAGTTAACGAAAATTAATAAATTCTTTAGAAGTATTTTTATTGTTACTAAAGTAGTTAACTATTGTTAACAAATAAAGCTGTATTATAAAGTATTAATTATTTTAAATAGCATTTTACCTTTTACAGGTGAAGGTCATAAGAAGACCCAGTCTGAGATGGGAGAAATACCCGTCTTAGACTTGGACCTGAAGTGTGGCAGCTCTATACTAAGCATCACACTGTGGCGCGATGAAGCCCTGATTCCAATGTCTATGGACAATGAAGTAATTCTCACTCATTTAAGACCAAGCACTTCAAATGGAGTCAATAGCTCCTCGTACACCTCAGTCAAGGTACAAGTAACCCTCTGCAACAACTGAGCTAGCGCTAATCAATAACAGTTTTTTTCTGAATTTAAAACATAATTCAGCAGTTGAGCCCAATTAGATACATATAAATATAAAAAAGGAAGTTTCGATTTTTGTTCATCAGATGTTTACAAATTGCATGAAAACCACTAAATGGGGCTCTACTCTTAAATTTATTTCTGAAGGATCTTAAGACTGGAGTAACAGCTGATAAAAATTCAGCTTTGCATCATGGGAATAAACTATATTTTGAAGTATATTAAAATTATTTTATATTGTAATACCATTTTGGAGTATTATTTTTCCTGTATTTTGATCCAATTAATGCAGTTTTAATGAGGGTAAGACTTATAAAAAATAAAAACATTACAAGTGTGCACAAACATTTGAGTGGGGTGTGTGTGTGTGTGTGTGTGTGTGTGTATATATATATATATATATATATATATATATATATATATATGTAGCGGCGAGTTCGTTTGCAATGGGCATAAATGTGAAAGTTCACACCAGGGAGAGAGAGTTGCCTCACCCCCAGAAGGCAGACCTAAACTCTGGCCCTCTAAGATACCCGACTACACCACCCCAGAGGCAAATTTACCGGGGAATCGCCTGATAAGATTAACTTTAAAGCACACAGGTTCGGTTGCGGCTGAGATAAGACCAGAGACAGATGAAATACAAAATTAGTTTTTATTTGGGTACCATTAATAAATGTATTTAAATATGCGAATCAAAATACACACAAACACACACACACAATTCGGCCTCCACTCCAGGGCTGGGGACTACTCGCTCATTCTCTGAAAATGACATAGCAAACACTCGTGCACTCACACTTCAGACCACAAATGTGGAACACTGCAATCGGAAGAGACCACCACCAAGCAGAGAGAGAGACTCGTCCACACAGACACGAATCCTGATCAGCCCAACAACTGGAGAGGAAGCAGAATTACACATTAAACATACAATCAAATATACACACACTCGCATACATTCTTATAAAACTTGAGTACTCAATGAATTAAGAGCAATTACACACACATATGGTTACCATCAACTAATAAACCACTACACTGAAACGGTGGATACAAGAGAAAAAAAAATACAAATTCACAACTCTTATTAAACCAAAGAAAACGATTAACATTAATTCGATTAACAACCAGTTCACAGAAACTTGGTTGACAACAAAATAATAAATTCAGAAAAGAAAAAAAAAACAAATCTACGACAAAAGAATACTAAATGTTTTTAAAGCAATGGGTTCACATAAACAAGAAAGCAAAACAGAATAAGCAAAAATAATTAAAATTATATAGCGTTTACACCACTCAAAAAGGAACCAGATCAAGATAATGAATGCTGGATGGTTAAACCATTTGATTCCTCAAAGCGAGAGTAACGTAGACCGTCGTATCAAATCTGCGGCACACCAGACTACCAGACAGCTGATGTTACAAGTGTCCAGCTTTAAACAGAAATAAACAATACCACAGCAGCACGTGAATGCTGTTCGCGGTATATTATGCATCCATTCCTGCAGTCGAGCCAGCAAAGCACCGTGAGACTAGTCGGTAACGTGACCATATGCAACACTACTGAACAACACTCAGTGGTATAACAGTCACAAAAGCCCCGACGAGAAACCCACTGCAATGTTCGCCCTCAGTCTGCAAACTAGAAAGATAAATACAAATTTAAAGTGGTCAATCCAGACTCTTAGTGCAACAAACAATAAATAACAACCTACCGGTTTAAACTGCTTGCAATGCACAGGACATTTAAACTCCAGTACGTAAAATCGATCGGGTATCACATGCGTTGTACCGCAGGCTTCCTCAGTCCACGCTAAGAAGATACACGAGCCAAATAAGTACATAAAACCCAGTTCAACTCAAACG
This sequence comes from Carassius carassius, assembly GCF_963082965.1. Classification (NCBI taxonomy): domain Eukaryota; kingdom Metazoa; phylum Chordata; class Actinopteri; order Cypriniformes; family Cyprinidae; genus Carassius; species Carassius carassius. The sequence goes on from NC_081776.1 coordinate 27,200,654, forward strand.
TTCAGAAATACAGCCGCGACTGCAGCTCCTTACCAAACAAACACTCCCGCGACACACCCGAAATAAATGACGTCACCCGTGACGATGAGACGCACCTTACTACCATACCTAAGGCTATCTTTATAGGCCACGTAAAATAAGGCACGCCCCAGAAAGAGATTATCATTGGCTACATATATATATATATATATATATATAGGTAAAATTTTTGCCCCAACCCAAGTTTTTTAATTTGCTTATGATTATCCAATGCAAAGAAACGTACTCAGTTACTAACGTAACCTCGGTTCTCTCTAGAAGAGGGAACAAGGACTGCGTCTTAGCTAAGACGCTACGGGAAAAGTCTCTTTTCACGAAATACTGAAGCAAAAAATTATCCTTAATTTTGAATTTTTGTAAAGCGCATTTGTAGCAGTACACAGCCATAGGCGAGACGGCTCGCTTGCTCATTGGCTGCTCTGCGGCAACTGCACAGCCTATCGAGCGCAGGCTGATGGAATATCAGACCAATAAGGGTGCTTTGCGCCCTTCATGCCATGAAACGGGTGTGGCCCAACCGTATAAAAGGAGCTTGAAAGGCTGACTCACCTGATTTATTTCATCGCCGAAGCGAACCAGAGTGAATCGTATGCACGGCAGAGAACGCAGTACTCGTTCCCTCTTCTAGAGAGAACCGAGGTTACGTTAGTAACCGAGTACGTTCTCTTACGAGAGTTCTCTCGTACTGCGTCTTAGCTAAGACGCTACGGGAACCCCATGTAAAACGCCGTGCGCGCAGGAATCACACACCAATAAACCTGAAGCAACGCCCAGGATTTACAGTGCACAGTCACCCAAGGGACTCACAGAGAGTCCAGGACAGGAGGGGGGGGGGCCCTCCGTCCCATATCTAGCAGCATTCATAGATGCGGCAATATGACATCACACAGTCGAGGCAAGGCCTGACCAATGTGGCAATGCGGGTCTTACGCAATACTGCCCATATAACAGTCGGCAGCGCATAACGCTCACAAACTCAGAATTCCCATCAGGGCCCTGATTCGACTATACCGACAGCAGCCTCGCTTGCAAGGCGGGAACCTCCAGGTTATAGAACCTGATAAATGTAGACGGCGAGGCCCAACCTGCCGCCATACATATATCCTGCAAGGAGATCCCAGTAGACCACGCCCACAACGAGGCAACGCCCCTTGTGGAGTGTGCTCTGACGCCCAGTGGGCACTGAAGGCCCCTGGAAGCGTAAGCTAACGCTATGGCGTCAACTATCCATCGTTTTCGTGGGACGCGAAGAGGTCCACCTCCGCCCTGCCAAATCTCTCCCACAACAGCCGGACTGTTTGCGGGTGTAGAGACCATTCGCCCGTGGGAATGTTGTTTCTGGACAGTCTGTCTGGACCCAGATTCTGTAGCCCAGGCACATGAACTGCCCTCAGCGAGCGCAAGTTGCGCTGAGCCCAAACCAGGAGGCGTTCCATCAGCCTGTACAGGTTTCGGGACCCGAGACCACCCTGGCGATTTATGTAGGACACCACAGACATGTTGTCCGAACGGACTAAGACGTGGCAGCCCTTAATTCGGGGACAAAAGCGCGTCAGCGCGTTCTCCACTGCCAGCATTACCAGACAGTTGATATGTTGGAGCTTTTCCCGTTCTGACCACAGGCCAAAGGACGGTCTGCCCTCGAGCAGCGCTCCCCATCCCAAAGTGGAGGCATCCGTCGACACCATCTTCACTTTCGAGGAAGTCCCCAGGCTTACACCTGATTGGTACCAGTTGTTTGCTGTCCAGGGTTTCAGGGCTGTAACGCAGCCCTGATCGACCTTGAGACGCAGTCGACCAGGTACCCTGATCGACCTTGAGACGCAGTCGACCAGGTACCCGCGCTTTCAGCCAGAACTGCAGGGGGCGCATGCGGAGCAGGCCCAACTGCAGAACTGGAGATGCTGAGGCCATGAGACCCAGCATCTTCTGACATTCTCTGAGCGAAACGGTCGCGCCGCAGCGGAGAGAACTCGCTGCGCGCTGAATGCCCAACGCGCGCTGTGGTGACAGCCACGCCGTCATGGAACGTGAGTCCAGAGCTATACCCAAAAACAGTATCGTCTGACTGGGGTTCAGCGAACTCTTCGTCCAGTTGACACTGAGTCGTCCAAATAGTTCAGCACTCGCATGCCTCTGAGTCTGAGAGGAGCGTACGGACAAGCCGAACGGCAGGACTGTAAACTGGTATGCCTGGCCCTCGAAGGCGAATCTCAAATATCGCCTGTGACTTGACGCTATCTGTATTTGAAAATACGCATCCTTCAGATCTATTGACATGAACCAGTCTCCTCTGCGAATATGCGCAAGGAGCTTCCTGGTCGTAAGCATTCTGAAACTGCGTTTCATCAATGCCTTGTTCAGCTGTCTTAGATCCAGTATGGGCCTGAGACCCCCGTCTCTCTTGGGCACCAGAAGGTATCTCCTGTACAGCCCCCCCTCGCTTTGAGCTCGAGCTCGAGACACGGCGCGGGGCGACGGCTGGAAGAGCGAGATCGGGGTCGCGAGCTGCTTGCTGACGCTGTCGCGATGAAGCAGCTGGAGGCGGTGGGCGTGACTGAGAGCTTTGTGGGGCCGGTCTAGCGCGGCTCGCTGCAGAACCGGAGCGCTTTGGCAGGAACTGCTTAAACGCTTGTGAGGCTTTCTGATCCTCGACGAATCTCTCGACAAACTCATTGACAGATGATCCGAAGAGGCCAGCAGGAGTCAGCGGCGCGTCGAGGAACGCAGCGCGCTCAGACTCTGCGATGTCCGAAAGCGTTAGCCACAAATGCCTCTCAGCCACCGTAGCGGAAGCCATAACCCGTCCCATGGCCTGTACAGCGGACTTAGTAACGCGGAGGGAGAGATCCGAAGCACTCCTCAGATCCGCGAGACAGATCGCTTCTGGTCCCATCTCATCCAGCTTGCGGAGGAGATCGCCCTGGAAAATCTGCAGCGTGGCCATGGTGTGTAGCGCAGATGCAGTCTGCCCAGCAGCAGAGAAGATCCGTGTGAGCAGCTATCGATGGCAACGCCGCCTTCGTCCGCCGTCCAGCAGAGGGCAGGCAAAGGTGCGCTGCTATAGCCTGTTCCACCGGCGGAAGTGACTGGTAGCCTCTGTTTTTAGCATCGTCAGTGTGGAGAATGCTGGTGAAACAGATAAACGAATTCTCGCCGAGAATGGAACGTTCCAAGCTTTCGCCACTTCTTCGTGAAGCTCAGGAAGAAATGGGGCGTGCTTTGAGCTGGGAGAAAGACGCTCATGCGGGAGAAAGCTACCATCCAGCCGGGAATGAGAAGGGGGCGCTGGTGCAGACCACTCGAGGCCGAGGCTCACCGCGGCCAGCGTGAGCACTCGCATCAGCTCTTTGTCGATATCAGCTTGTCTGCTGGGCCTCTGAGCAGAAGGCGCGAGATCCGCGGAGCTCGCCCAACCCTCACTGCCCGAAGCTAGCAGAGAGCACGTGTCCTCTTCCTCCGACGCGGCGGCCCTGAGATCCACTTCCTCGGAGGACGCGGCAGCAGACAGCGGGCGCTGACCATCGGGAAGCGATGCAGGGGAGGCCGGTGAAGCGGGGAGAACCGGCGAGCTCGGTAGAGCTGGAGGTGGTTCCGGTAAACGCTGAGAGTGGCGCTTTTTACGGCGCTGTGGCGCAGCGGAGGATGCAGGCTTGGAGAAGAATGCCATGCGAGTCCTCAGAGTCACCATCGGCAGTAGCTCGCAGTGAGGGCAGCCGCCGTCAGCGAGCGCTGCATGATCCTCACCCAGGCAGGAGACACAGATGACGTGACAGTCTCCTTCGCTGAGCGGGGCTCTGCACGAGCCGCACAAGGGCATCTTTAAAAAGACGCAGCTCTTTTACGAGTGTGCGTCGCAGGGCGAACACACACAAGGATATAAAAAGGATATAGGCGCCGGAGAGCGCAGCAGGAACGGCAGTGGAAGGCGGCGAAGGCCAGCAGCTTCAGAAGTGGCTCGTGCCGCTGAGATGCCTATCAGACGGCGCTTGCTTCCTTCGTGATCCAGCGATGCGTGAGCTTCGCTGAAGAGATGAAAAATCAGGTGAGTCAGCCTTTCGAGCTCCTTTTATAGGGTTGGGCCACACCCGTTTCGGCGTTTATTGGTCTGATATTGCATCAGCCTGCGCTCGATAGGCTGTGCAGTTGCCGCAGAGCAGCCAATGAGCGAGCGAGCCGTCTCGCCTATGGCTGTGTACTGCTGCAAATGCGCTTTACAAAAATTCTAAATTAAGGATAATTTTTTGCTTCAGAATTTGTGAAAAGAGACTTTTCCCGTAGCGTCTTAGCTAAGACGCAGTACGAGACAACTCTCGTAAGAGAACCATAATACCTCATCTTAGGGTGTGTTACACTGTAAACATAAATGCACAAAAAACAGAATGGTACTTGCACACAATTTTATTTTATTTTTATTTTTGTTTTGAGCGGATCTTTTGACTGCAGGGGTAAAAAGTAGACAAAGTGAACCTTACTTGTTGTAAATTAAAAGTGTAAATTAATTTTTTAAGAGTTCTAGTTTTAGTGTAGTGGATTATTCAATTAAATATTAGCTTTAATTGGGCCACTTTCAGTTGTGCACATTATTGCTTTTACATTATAGCACAATCATCTTTGTGTTGCATTGCAGATAGATCTGATATATAAATGTTACATTTTCACTCTTAAAATTTTGTAATTTCATCCAGGTTGTTGATCAAAAGCCTATGGAGGAGAATATTGAAGTGGTTGGCGTATCTGAAACTGAAGATGGTCTCTGTCTTCTGACAAAAGATTTCATAGAGTTCATGACAACTCCTGATGTTTACAGCGTGTCGTTTGATGAGATGCTGGAAATGCTGCCAGTTAAATTACATGTCGTACACCTAAAGAGGAGAATCTCAAAAATAGAACACCCACTGGAAATGGAAAAGTAGTCTTATTTACTGAAAGGGATAGATAGTTCACCCAAAAATGAAATTGTGTCATTATTACTCACCCTTATGTCGTTACAAATCTGCAAGACTCTTGTTCATCTTCATATCATATCAACTAAGATATTTTTTATGAAATCTGAGCACGCTCTGACCCTTCATAGACAAGCAAAGGTTTTACCACATTCAAGCCCCAAAAAGATACCAAAAACATTGGGAAAATATTCTTGTGACATAAGTGTTTTAGCTGTAATTTTATGAAGCCACAAGAATACTTTTTGTGCACAAAATAATGACTATTCTTCTTCCCAGAGTTACTGTCTACCAGCATTATTGAGAGTACCAAGAGCACAAAAAGTGTTCTCATACCTTCTTAAAATTACGCTTGAACCGCTGATGTCACATGGACTATTTTGTCAAATGTCCTTGGTACATTTCTGGTCCTTGATTATAGTAGAATTCTTGCTGTTTATGGAGGGTCAGGAAAGCTCTTGGATTTCATCAAAAATATCTATGTGTGTTACGGAAATGAATGAAAGTCTTACCAATTTGGAACAACCTGAGCATGAGTAATTAATGACACAATTTTCATTTTTAGGTTAACTATCCCAAAACGTTTACCATAGAAAAACATTTTGAATGAGTTTGAATGCTGTAAAAAAAATTTCTGCATGTTATTTATAAGCATACCTAATGCTATTTACATGTTATTTGCAAGCAAACAATGTTATTTACATGCTATTAGAAGGTTATTTATAAGATAACTTAATGTTATTTATACTAGAACTTATTTATTTGTGTTATTTATAGGAGAACAATGTTTACATGTTAATTACAAGAGAATATGTAATATTATTTACATATGTAAAAGAGAACATGAGATCTGTACATATGAGAGATCTAAATTTTAAGTATTATTCATACAAAAACATGAAATGTAATTTGGATATTAATTTAATACATGTAATACAGAGAAGAAATAACATGTTGAGAATTTGAATGCAGTGAAGTTTTCTGAATGTTATTTATAAGCACACCTAGTGCTATTTACATGTTATTTGCAAGCGAACAATGTTATTTACATGCTATCTGCATGTTATTTACAAGAGAAAAAATGATTTCTGAATGTTATTTATAAGTGCACTTAATGCCATTTTCTTGTTTACAAGAGAACAATGTTATTTACATGCTATTTGCGTATTATTTATAAGAGAACTTATTTGTGTTATAGGAGAAGAATGTAAAATTTTATTTACATATGTAAAAGAGAACATGAAATTTGTACATATGAGATCTCAATTTTAAGTTTTATTTATCCAAGAACACGATATGCTATTTGAATATTAGTTTAATATTAATGTTTAGTACATGTACTACAGAGAAGAAAAAACATGCTGAAAGTGCAACTTGAACTTGAAATGATTTACATTACATTAAGAAATACAAGTGTTATTTTGAATTATTTGAATATTATTAAAAAAAAAACCTTAAATGTTAGCCTGTGACTATTCAATTACTGATGGATTTGTTTATTTGATTACAAAATATGTTAGGTTTTTACTATCGTATTCTAGGTGTTTACATAGCTTTGCCAGTTATAATAATACAAAATTAAGACATATTTATAACAAACTTAAAAGTTTATTTTAGTTATGAGTTTGTGTTATCTTTCCATTAACAATAATGATAAATAGATTTTTGTGCACGTGTATTTATTATAGTAAAGTATATTTTATTTTTATTATAGTATAGTATATTTTATTCATTTAAAATAAACGTAAATATTTTAATCAAAAATCATTATTTGATAGCAATTCATTATTTAAACACTTATACAATAAAGTTTAATTTCGATTGGTATACTTTAGTTAGGCCGGGCATACACTGTGCGATTTTCATCCGATTTTGAGCCGAATTCTGACTCGTGCGACTCTTTTTCGGGTTGGGCCAATTTTCAGCATTTTCATGCGTCGTTTGTCGTGCAGTGTTTGTGCAGTGTACAAGGGGAAACGAGAGGCAATTAAACTCTCCCGACCGGCAATCGAAGAAATTTTGGTCGCCTCTCGTGAGGTATCGCACTATTGAAGCAGGGCTACGAACTGATTTTTAGCGTTTCCCTCACTGCGCGTGCGCGAAACCATAAACGAAACCATGGTGACACGGCGTGTAGTGTGGACTGAAGTGATGGAGGGAAAACTTGTGGAGTTATGGCAAAGAAAAATAAAAAAAGAGGGAAGAAAACGCCTGCTTACCTCTAGTTCACGTTGCAAAATGGATAAACCATATTGGCCACAGCCTCCGAGCCACCTGCACGTCTAGATATGCCTACGCCTTTGTTTGTTTTTTGACGTTTCAGTAAACAGAATTGCGCATATCACCAAAGCAGTGCATTTATCCCGGGAAAGCATGTTTATTCAGAAACCACCACAAACATCCGGGTTCTGAGGGATCCTACGTGTTGATTAGGTTGATTCCTCACGTATAGTGTGAGCAGTCAAATCGCAACTCGACGATCGGACCGTACAGTGAGCGCATAAAATTCGTGAGCTTTGGCTTTACATCGCATGCGATCTACTCGTACAGTGTGAGTTGGTACCTTGCCGAAATCGCACAGAAATCGCACAGTGTATGCCCGCCTTTAGCGGTCGTCAGATAATCAGCACGTGATTGAATCTTACCAATGAGACGGCGGAATTTGAATATCTAATCCGTTGTCTTTCCACATTACGACCAAGCAGCTAATCCTTCCCAGCGCCTCGCTGTTGCAGGTAAGGAGTTTACATATCTGAGGTGATTGTTTTTCGTTTGATTTATTTTCTACCGTGAAGTAAAAATGCTGTCAAAATGATAAAAATAATGAATTTGATATTAAAATACACCGAAGTTTGTTTGTTGTTGAGAGTGTACGTTATTAACGTTAACTTACTTGTTGCTATTTAAACCATAAACCGTTAACGGCAGACTTACGTTAGCCACATCAGCTCTTCAGTAACGTTACTGAAAATTTGCCGGGCTAGTGCACTGAACAGTAACATTTTGTATTAAAGTGTTTAGGCCTTTAATTTTATTAATATATAAACGCAAATGAGGCTTTTAGTGTAAATACAAAACTTAAGCTTAACAGTCGGCATCAATTACCTTGTGGTTGACGCACGTAACTTTAGATTAAGGGCAACTGCGACCCGTGTTCGATTCTCGAGGTCCTTTGCTGCCCCCGTCCTCTCTCTAAACTGTGCTTTTGTATCCACTTTGTACTATCCTATATAATAAAGGCATTAAAATGCCAAAATATAACATACACGGACGCGGGCACCTTGATGGAGAGACAGAGACTAGACCGGAAGGCTTACAATCGCTTTAGTGATTCTATGGCAAACTAAATGCATTTATCTTGTTCACAGTGCCTTTTTGACCTATTCACGTAAGTGCTAGTGATAGCTAATTTATTCACTGTAAGTTATAAGGATGTGTGTAAGTCACGGCTGAAGGGTGTTGTTAGGCACAACGCGCGCACATATCAACATATCTCCGCATGAGAAGCGTTTATTAGAAGGGGAAGGGAGGGGTCTCAAAATTAAAGATGAAAGATGCAACATAACACCAGCAAGTGTCACTCAGACTTCATTAAATAAATAACAAACATTTAATTTTGCCGAAATACATAATACATGGAACAGTTTTAATGCTATATTATTGATTGTTTATGTTGTTAAGGGTGGTTGCTCAGGGTGTTGCTCAGCCATGCGGTATTCTGAATAAAACACAGCTGCTGACCAATCAGAATCAAGGAATATAACTAACCGTTTTATAATTATAAATTAGATCCTTTAAGTTGGTTTACGAATAATAAAATGCCATTAACATTATTTTTCATTTTTCTCTACAGTGTTGATTGCAGTCATCTTGATTGTTGTAAGTAATCAATCTTGCATCCTGCAACTCTTATTTTCCATGCATGTAACACGTTGATTAGTCAGCAATCACTAATAAATACTTTTAAACTTGTACATTGAAATATGCTGTATGCAAAAAAAAACATTAACTAACATTTTAGGAATGTTACTTTTTTCCATTTTGTGTCCACAGGAGATAAATAAACTCCAAAGGCACTTGGATAAAAATCCAAGACGGGACGGGGAAAGCGAGCGGGAGCGCTCGTCAGACTCAGGAAGCGCGGATTCCGAACGCCGTTGCCTAGCATCCATCTCGCAAATCTCCGCTCTCTACCCAACAAAACGGACGAACTCCTTCTACTTTCTCGGACAAATAAGGATTTCTCTCACTCTGCTGCTCTGTGTTTCACGGAAACCTGGCTGAATGACGCCATACTGGACAGCGCACTCCAGGCTGCCGGGCTTTCAGCTGTTCAGAGCGGATCGCGACGCAGAATCAATGGGGAAATCGCGCGTGTTAAAGAAGATGTGCTGTCCTGATCTAGAAATGCAGTTTATCAACTGCAAGCCGTTCTATTCGTCGCGGGAGTTTCACTTGTTCATTCTGGTTAGTGTTTACATTCCACCTCAAGCGCATGTGAGCTCAGCTTTACAGAAACTCGCTGATCAGATCACAGACACAGAACAACAACACCCGGACTCTGTTTTAATCATTCTTGGGGACTTTAATAAAGCCAATCTCTCCCGTGAACTGCCAAAATACAGACAGCATGTTACCTGTCCCACCAGAGACAGTAATATACTGGATCACTGTTACACCACAATAAAGGATGCATATCACTCTGTTCCACGAGCAGCTTTGGGACGTTCTGATCACTGTCTGGTTCATCTTATACCGACCTACAAGCAGAAACTTAAATCTGCTAAACCTGTAGTAAAGACTGTGAAGAGATGGACCAGCGAAACAGAGCAGGATTTACAATCTTGTTTTGAAATCACAGACTGGAGCGTTTTTTTAAGCTGCTACCACCGATCTGGACGAACTCACAGAGACTGTAACATCCTATATTAGTTTCTGTGAGGATATATGCATTCCTACCAGGACTTATTTAACATTCAACAATGATAAGCCATGGTTTACAGTAAAACTCAGACACCTTCGTCAGGCCAAAGAGGATGCCTACAGAAATGGGGACAGGGTCTTGTACAATCAGGCCAGGAACACACTGAACAAAGAGATTAGAGCGGCTAAAAAGACCTATGCTAAAAAGTTGGAAGACCAGTTTACTTCCAACGACTCTACTTCAGTTTGGAGAGGACTGAGAGCCATCACAAACTACAAGACACCATCCCCTTGCACTGAGGCTAATCAACGACTTGCTAACGAACTGAATGAGTTTTATTGTAGATTTGAAACCCCCAACACCCACTCTGACCATCTCCCTACACAACCATTAACACCTCCTGCAATCCCCCTCTCCATACCTCCTGCTCTTCAAATCTGTGAAGATGATGTGCGCCAGGTCTTCAAGAAAAACAAAAGAAGAAAAGCACCAGGCCCAGATGGCGTTACACCAGCCTGTCTGAAAATCTGTGCTGACCAGCTGGCCCCCATCTTTTCACAGATCTTCAACAGATCTCTGGAGTTGTGTGAAGTGCCTTCCTGCTTCAAACGCTCCACCATAATCCCCATTCCAAAGAAACCCAAGATAACAGGACTTAACGACTACAGACCTGTGGCTCTGACGTCTGTCGTCATGAAGTCGTTTGAAAAACTGGTTCTGGCTTATCTGAAGGACATCACTGGACCCTTACTGGACCCCCTGCAGTTTGCGTACCGAGCAAACAGGTCCGTGGATGATGCAATCAACATGGCATTGCACTTCATCCTGCAACATCTGGACAAAACAGGGACTTATGTGAGGATCCTGTTTGTGGACTTTAGTTCAGCTTTCAACACCATCATCCCAACAACCCTCCAGACCAAACTGACCCAGCTCTCTGTTCCTAGCTCTATCTGTCAGTGGATCACCAGCTTTCTGACAGATAGGCAACAGTTAGTGAGACTGGGGAAATTCATGTCAAACAGCTGCTCCACCAACACTGGTGCCCCTCAGGGATGTGTTCTCTCCCCTCTGCTCTTCTCCTTGTACACCAATGACTGCACCTCTAAAGACCCCTCTGTCAAGCTCCTGAAGTTTGCAGACGACACTACAGTCATCGGCCTCATCCAGGACGGTGACGAGTCTGCTTACAGACAGGAGGTTGAGCAGCTGGCTGTCTGGTGCAGTCTTAACAACCTGGAGCTGAACACGCTCAAAACAGTGGAGATGACTGTGGACTTTAGGAGAAACCCCCCTGCACTTTCCCCACTCACCATCATGAACAGCACTGTGGCTGCAGTGGAGTCATTCAGATTCCTGGGAACCACCATCTCTCAGGACCTGAAGTGGGACAATCACATTGGCTCCATTGTGAAAAAAGCCCAACAAAGGTTGTACTTCCTTCGCCAGCTGAGGAAGTTTAACCTGCCACAGGAGCTGCTGAAACAGTTCTACTCAGCCGTCATTGAGTCAGTTCTGTGTACTTCAATTACTGTCTGGTTTGGTTCAGCTACAAAATCAGATATCAGAAGACTACAGAGAACTGTTCGGACTGCTGAAAGGATTATTGGTGCTCCCCTGCCCACCCTCCAAGAACTGTACACATCCAGAGTGAGGAAAAGGACTCAGAAAATCACTCTGGATCCCTCACATCCAAGTCACCCCATCTTTGAACTTTTGCCATCTGGCCGGCGCCTCAGAGCTGCAAATACAAGAACAGCAAGGCACAAGAATAGTTTCTTCCCCCAGACAATCTACCTCATGAACAGTTAAATGTTTCCCACTTAAACTTATGCTTATGCAAAAATGTGCAAAATCCTTATATTTATTTGTTACCCCTCCATCCTAGAACATTCCTGCATCTCACTCAATCCTATTCCATTATCATTTATAGCACAATTGTTTATACACTTATTTATTTGCCAATTTGTAATTCTCCAGTAAATTTTTTTTTTTTTTTTTTTTTTTTTTTGTCTGTGTGTTGTTGTCTCTGTTTACTGGAAGCTTATGTCACTAAAACAAATTCCTTGTATGTGCAAGCATACTTGGCAATAAAGCTCTTTCTGATTCTGATTCTGATTAAAAGCCATCCAGACACAGGTCACTGCATTTTTTGCTGTGTAAGTAAATTTTGTCTGTCAGACACATTCTCAATATTATATTTGTATTATATTTCTAAATTTATATTAAGAATAAATAAAGGGATGGTTCACTCAAAATATAAAATTAGCTTTTAGTTTCATTTATTTAGTGAAAAATTTTGTCCTCTGTGAGTTGACTGTAACATCACTTTGAGAAAAAAAAACATATACAGGCAAAATACGATTAAAAGTAATTTATGCAAAAGGAAGCTCATACTACAGACTGTCATGAAAGTGCTCAGGACTGTTTGCAGAGACTGCAGGTTGCAGATTGAGTTACTGGTATTAAATTGGTTTTGCCTGGAAGGTTGTTTTTTTCACTCAAGATCAACTGTGCTGCATAGTTTAGCTCAAAGTGAGCTCGAACTATCCATTTAAGCATTCAGAACTTTGTGTACAGTTATGTCATGTAATTAAAAATCATGTAGTTAACTTCTCTTTTTTGTCTTATGTGTTTGTCCTTTGTGTGTTTGCCCTGTGTATGTCCACTTATTTGTGATTCTGAATCTTTTCTTACCTTTGCTTCATTCTGTTATTTTTGCCTTCTTATACGTTCACAAAAATGCAACTGTACTGCCTGCTTTGGCATTAAAGTAATATACTTTCGGTAATTTTATAACATATTTCAATGTACAGTGAAAGAGTGTTGTTGGCACTGTAAAAAAAACGCTTCATGTTCACATATAAAGATAAATAAGCTGTTTTGCACTGAGTTTTGTGTTTGTAGTCTTATTTGTTTATAACTGCATATTTAATATAACACTTTTTTTGTTAAGTAATTTAATGTTTAGAAAAGTTACATTGTATTGCACCTTAACCAGTTATTAAAGTTGTATCTGCAAAACATTTTATTTGAGGCATTGTGCATACTGTTGTAACTATTTTAAATGTCAACAATTACAGGTATTGTTTGTTTATAAAACCAGACGTTTCTGGGTTCCAAAACATATATTTTTGCCTTTCAAACGCTGTTTTGTCGCCATGCCAAAAAAAGGTAAGAGAAGTAAAGCTCAGAAGCAACGCAGAAAAGCAGAAGCTTCAACTGTCACCAACTGCAGCACCAGTTCTGTGTCAGGTACTGATAAGGTGAACCAATATGTGATCTCTGTTACGGCGACTCATTGTCAAAGTGATCCAAGATACAGTGGTTACTCTAGAGGCCGTCAGTGTACTTGCAATTCATTAATGTTTTGGCTGTGCACAATGAGTGTAACGACCTCAACCGTTTGGAATTAGATCACATTTTACAGAAAGGTGATGGTTTGTACACTAGTGTCAAACGAACATTGCAGGATAAGGGTCAGTTTGTGGGTAACTTTTCAGATTTTGACGAGCTCCCTAACGTTATTGAGACAAGCTCACAGTGCTACAACATCCTAAAACATCCCCAAAAGTTTGGATTTATCAGAGACACACCAGCAGTTGGCGAGTATGAAAACCTTGAGACCACACTGCAATGTCTCAGAGCTGATGTAAGTGACGCGTTGCTGATTTGTGGAAGCACCTGCATTGCTGTGTTCAGGGATCGTTCAGGAAGGTTTGGTTATTTCGATTCTCACTGCAGAACACCAGATGGCCTGTCTGCTGAGGGGGACACAGGTACTGCCGTGATGCTCACCTTTTACAGTTTGGACGATATGTTGGAGAGATTGCTGCTCTTGTTTCAGAGGTGTTTCACACAGAACGATCATGAACAGTTTGGCCTGCTGCCTTTTTCATTTCTAAACATAACAGCAGAAAATTGTGTAAGCAGTGAAGCCTCACTGGAGTGTTGTGAGAACATTGATTTAGAGCCATGTGTTACATCGGTGTCTTTTAGCAGTGTGAGTCTCATGAAACACACTCACTGGATTTGTCTATACCACTATCACATTCAAATCCTCAATATTTAGAATCAGCTAGCTTAAATAAGCAAACAAAGAAACCAAATAAGACTCAAAGATGCAAAGTTTACCTAAAACAACGGCAGGAAAAAATGGTTTATGAAAAAACATTGAAAAGTAATTTTAAGACAAGTAGAGAATACAGGCAAAGACATAACCAAGCAATGAAGAATAGATACCAGTATGATTTGATTTACAGACAAAAACACAAACAAGCCATGAAAAACAATTATGTGAAGAGTGAAAAATACGGGGAAGAAAAAGAGTATTATCAGAAATTACAGGAATAGTGAGAAATATAGAGAGAGGCAAAAGAACTATGTCATCAGAAATTACAGGAATAGTGAGAAATACAGAGAGAGGCAAAAGAACTATGTCATCAGAAATTACAGGAATAGTGAGAAATACAGAGAGAGACAAAAGAACTATGTCATCAGAAATTACAGGAATACTGATAAATACAGAGAGAGGCAAAAGAACTATGTCATCAGAAATGACAGGAATAGTGAGAAATACAGAGAGAGACAAAAGAACTATGTCATCAGAAATGACAGGAATAGTGAGAAATACAGAGAGAGACAAAAGAACTATGTCATCAGAAATTACAGGAATAGTGAGAAATACAGAGAGACAAAATAACTATGTCATCAGAAATTACAGGAATAGTGAGAAATACAGAGAGAGGCAAAAGAACTATGTCATCAGAAATTGCAAGAATAGTGAGAAATACAGAGAGAGGCAAAAGAACTATGCCATCAGAAATTACAGGAATAGTGAGAAATACAGAGAGAGGCAAAAGAACTATGCCATCAGAAATTACAGGAATAGTGAGAAATACAAGGAGAGACAAAATAACTATGTCATCAGAAATTACAGGAATAGTGAGAAATACAGAGAGGCAAAAGAACTATGTCATCAGAAATTACAGGAATAGTGAGAAATACAAGGAGAGACAAAAGAACTATGTCGTCAGAAATTACAGGAATAGTGACAAATACAAGGAGAGACAAAAGAACTATGTCATCAGAAATTACAGGAATAGTGAGAAATACAGAGAGAGACAAAAGAACTGTGTGGTCAGAAATTACAGGAATAGTGAGAAATACAAGGAGAGACAAAAGAACTATGTTGTCAGAAATTACAGGAATAGTGAGAAATACAGGAAGTACCATAAGCAGTACATTGTTAATAGATATTTCAGAAATTCTATTTTTAACCAAAAGGAATATTTTACAAGTAAGTGCAAAAATTTGAATTTCTATGAACAACGAAAGAAAATGTTTAAACAACTCTATCATGGTGATCCACATTTTAAGGCCCGCCACAAAGAATACTATTTATTTAAATCTCAAAGCAAAACATCTGCACTGAAGGTACTTCACAAGCTACAGTGTGCAGAACACATTCTATACAAATACAGAAGAATAAACCGTGTGCAACAGATAACAGAAACAATTACAAATATTCAACCTGTTAAAATGGTAAATAAATCAGCATTAAAGGCATTGCATATTTTTAGGGATGTGATAAAAGAGGGGCCAACATATGTATGCACGTGCTGTGCAAGAGCACTTTTCTTGAATCAAGTGCGTAGTTGCAATAATCAAAGCTACCAAAATAATCCAACAGTTGTTTTACAATGTTTGACAGGTAACTATGTACACATATGCTCTGACTGTCCTGATCAATGCATCTGGGAGAATAGGAACACTGAATGGATCTGTCACTGCTGCCATGCAATGCTTTTGAGAAGTCTAATGCCAGATATTGCTACAGTTCATAAGCTTCAGTTCACTTCTTATCCTGCAGAACTCTCGGATTTAAACATTTTAGAAAGACATCTTATTGCAAAGTACATGACCACCAAAAAGTTCACAAATTGGAGTCTATGGGATTCCCAGTACAGTTTCCTGATGGAAAGAACACACTTGATGAGCCTGGCAGAGCAAAACATGTTTTTCCCCAGCAGGTACTTTAACGCAAGACTACTGTGTGTAGATAATCGTTGGGCAAGAGACACAAACTACATTTTCTTTGCACAATTTGTGACTGAAATGCACATGGCCACATCTAGTATCTCTATTCAGCTGTGAAAAGCAAAACCTATGACCCGTGATGGACGCAGAATAAACTGTTCACTGCTACAGGACAAGCGTGAGTTAGAAAATCTTGTGAATAATAAAGAGGCAACACGTTTCATGCAACCGTTAAGAGGGACGCCGGCATACTGGGAGAAAACTCTGCGTGACTTGTTTGCTATGCTGAGACAGCTGGGCACTCCCACATTTTTCTGTACGTTTAGTGCTGCTGAGATGAGATGGCCTGAAGTGATTACTGCTATTAAAGCACAACAAGGTGAAACTGTGAACTTCTCTGAATTAGACTGGTCTGAAAAATGATAATCCTGAGAAGCAACCCAGTCACAGCCATGCGCATGTTTGAAAAACGTGTTGAAGCCTTAATGAGGGATCTAATCATGTCACCTGCTCGGCCTATCGGTGAGGTAATTGACTTTTTTTACAGAGTAGAATTTCAGTTACGTGGCTCTCTGCACATTCACTGCTTATTTTGGGTGAAAGATGCTCCAGATCAAGATGTTTGTGATTTCATTGTTTGCATCAGGTAATTTGCATGAGATGTATTTATCAAAGACCCAGAACTGCACAGAATTGTATGTGAAGTGCAGATGCAGTCGAAACCACTCAAAATCATATAAAAAGAACAAGAAGCACTGCAGATTCGGATTTCCTAAACCACCTATTAAGCGGACAATGGTAACTCGTCCCAGGCCTACTCTGATGATGAGAATGGGTCAGAGGAAAGAGTGTTGCAAAAGAACAGCTTCAGAAGGTGTGGGATCTACTGAATGACTCAACTCATAATTTTGAAACAACCACAAAGCTGTTGCAAGAAATTAACATGACTTATAAAGAGTATATAGACATAACACCTACTATAGAAAAACAAGAATTTTATTGATAATGACAAAAGAACAGAGTGCACATAAACGGCACAATTAAAACAAATCAAACCAGCAACTTTACTGAAATTGCTATTATTAATACTAAAGGATGATGCTAAAACCTGAAAAGTAATTCTTGAAGAGAATTTGTTTTAAATTAATGAAATAAAGTCTGTTAAAAAAAAGAAAAAACCTGTTTTAGAATTGTCTAATAGAGAGGGTGAAGGAAGGACATCCAAACCCTGCTCCTGCTCCCTTCCAGATTTTTTATGAATTTATATAATGGTGTTTTTTCATAAAGTAAAGGCAGTGGTGAAATTAACATGACAATACTTTGGTTTTTTTTCTTGCAAATGCAAACTGTATCAAACGTTTTTTGGAGTGTGTGTGTAGTTTAATTTGTTTGATTTTCTGCGTTTTCACATCCGTAGCATACACAGGACCGACATCCCGGTGAGTCCCGACACACACACACACATACACACACACACACACACATACCATTGTCTTGTTAGTTATGTAATAGTGTTGTCAAAAGATCCGGTACTTCGGTACCAAGCCGGTACTAAAAAATGAAAATGTGACGGTACCAGGTTTCTTTAAGTACCGGTGGAATCGAGAACCCGGTCAACCCGGTTCTTGACGCATACACCGCTATGATTTCCGCGAAGCAGAAAACGAGGAAGGAATCTCAAAATCCAGTCATGAACATGAATCTTACGTTTTTTTTATATGGACAGTCACGGAATTTGTCAAAATTAGCATAAATTAATCAGATCAAATCTCCATATGGACCAGTATCTGTAAATGTTAAGCCACAAAAGATGGTTGAAATATGAATCCTGCATGTTCTGCGCATCTCTGTGTGAATGAATGAATGAATGGCAGAGACGTGTGGGTTTGTTTACTACATAGACTGAAGCGCATGACGCTTGCAGTAATGTGTCCCTCTCAGTGAGGACATAAATACATCAACAACATCACCAGAACTGTTCTGAGTCACTTCACAAGCATTTTACCGTTTCATCAACAGGGCATCTTGCTTTATTAATATTTATTATGAATGTCTTAATTAACAAACTTTAACAACATAAGGGCAGATCCCTTTAATCACAGCTGATGACACTGAATTAACGCTGAAGGGAGTGAGGATAAATCATTTCACTTGATACAAGTCCTCCATCCTCACGTCTTTTCCTTGCGTCCTTCCCTCAGATCCTGAAGAGGATAACTAAGAGCTAAGACACGAGGAAAGGAAGCGAGGAAAGGAAATGAGGATACACAAATAAGAATGAGAAGCACCCTAGTTGTACTTCTCTGGTTGTAGTGTCCTCAGTGCAGTGTTAAACAGGATGGCTTTGTAAGACATACAGGACTCAAAACATATTTGATATTTATTTGATATATTTTTTTAATATCTGATAAACTTTTGAATGTTTGCGGTTTTTCTTACTATTCAGATGGTTCATAGTGCCTGAAGAAGTTCTTCAACAAGAGATCCACTCCAACTCTGCTGTATGATCTTCAGCATGAAAGAATATAGGAAAATAAACTATTTGTCACAGAGCCAACAATACGTAGTATACAATTTCTTATTTATTAGAAATAAACTACAGCAGAGGTGAAATGCAGACATGAGAAAGAATAATGTACAGAACATCCTACAAAAATCTTAAGAAAAGAGATTTTACGTTTTTAGGTTTTAAGATGCTTTGATGATATAGGTGAAATATATTGTGAAAAAAGCATTTTAAGTTATTTACCGTATTTTCCGGACTATAAGTCGCACTTTTTTTCATAGTTTGGCTGGTCCTGCGACTTATAGTCAGGTGCGACTTATTTATCAAAATTAATTTGACATGAACCGAGAGAAATGAACCAATAGAAAACATTACCGTCTCCAGCCGGGAGAGGGCGCTCTATGCTGCTCTGTGCTCCTGTAGTCTACACTGAGATCATAGAGTGCCCCCTCGCGGCTGTAGACGGTAATGTTTTATATTGGTTCTAAATAAATGCGACTTATAGTCCAGTGCGACTTATATA
The DNA here is from genome assembly GCF_963082965.1 of Carassius carassius. Taxonomy (NCBI): domain Eukaryota; kingdom Metazoa; phylum Chordata; class Actinopteri; order Cypriniformes; family Cyprinidae; genus Carassius; species Carassius carassius. The sequence goes on from NC_081776.1 coordinate 27,219,631, forward strand.
TGTTTTTTTCCTCGTCATGATGTGTTTTTGGACTGATGCGACTTATACTTAGGTGCGACTTATAGTCCGAAAAATACGGTAATAAGGTTTCTCAGATCACCTGTGTTTCCTATATCTCTATCAGCAGCTCCCATTACAGGACTTTTTCTGACACTACTAAAACCACAGTACATTTTTTAATCAATATTTGTCTACTCTACAAAAAAGTGAAAAAGTGACATGACATTCAGCCAAGTATGGTGACCCATACTCAGAATTTGTGCTCTGCATTTAACCCATCCGAAGTGCACACACACAGAGCAGTGGGCAGCCATTTATCCTGCGGCGCCCGGGGAGCAGTTGGGGGTTCAGTGCCTTGCTCAAGGGCACCTAAGTCATGGTATTGAAGATGGAGAGAGCACTGTACATGCACTCCCCCCACCTACAATTCCTGCCGGCCCGAGACTCGAACTCACAACCTTTCGATTGCAAGTCTGACTCTCTAATCATTAGGCCACGACTTCCCTATGAAAGTCCCTACGACTTCCCTTATCTTTCCCCAATGAAAGATAAAAACGTGTTTGAATAGTTTCATGCCATTTTAGTTTGTGTAAGTGGATTAACAGTATGGCTGCCAACTTAGAAAATGAAAATACGGGACATTCGTGGTTTTTCATAAAAAAAAAATAAGGGACAGAATAAGGGACACACACACACGGGCCTATTTTATATATATATATATATATATATATACAGGTCCTTCTCAAAGAATTAGCATATTGTGATAAAGTTCATTATTTTCCATAATGTAATGATAAAAATTTAACTTTCATATATTTTAGATTTATTGCACACCAACTGAAATATTTCAGGTCTTTTATTGTTTTAATACTGATGATTTTGGCATACAGCTCATGAAAACACAAAATTCCTATCTCCAAAAATTAGCATATCATGAAAAGTATCTCTAAACGAGCTATTAACCTAATCATCTGAATCAACTAATTACCTCTAAACACCTGCAAAAGATTCCTGAGGCTTTTAAAAACTCCCAGCCTGGTTCATTACTCAAAACCGCAATCATGGGTAAGACTGCTGACCAGAAGGCCATCATTGACACCCTCAAGCAAGAGGGTAAGACACAGAAAGAAATTTCTGAACAAACAGGCTGTTCCCAGAGTGCTGTATCAAGGCACCTCAATGGGAAGTCTGTGGGAAGGAAAAAGTGTGGCAAAAAACGCTGCACAACGAGAAGAGGTGACCGGACCCTGAGGAAGATTGTGGAGAAGGACCGAAGCAGTGGACTGAGTCTGGAGTAGAAACATCCAGAGCCACCGTGCACAGGCGTGTGCAGGAAATGGGCTACAGGTGCCGCATTCCCCAGGTCAAGCCACTTTTGAACCAGAAACAGCGGCAGAAGCGCCTGACCTGGGCTACAGAGAAGCAGCACTGGACTTTTGGACAAATTTTGCATGTCATTCGGAAATCAAGGTGCCAGAGTCTGGAGGAAGACTGGGGAGAAGGAAATGCCAAAATACCTGAAGTCCAGTGTCAAGTACCCACAGTCAGTGATGGTCTGGGGTGCCATGTCAGCTGCTGGTGTTGGTCCACTGTGTTTTATCAAGGGCAGGGTCAATGCAGCTAGCTATCAGGAGATTTTGGAGCACTTCATGCTTCCATCTGCTGAAAAACTTTATGGAGATGAAGATTTCATTTTTCAGCACTACCTGGCACCTGCTCACAGTGCCAAAACCACTGGTAAATGGTTTACTGACCATGGTTTTACTGTGCTCAATTGGCCTGCCAACTCTCCTGACCTGAACCCCATAGAGAATCTGTGGGATATTGTGAAGAGAAAGTTGAGAGACGCAAGACCCAACACTCTGGATGAGCTTAAGGCCGCTATCGAAGCATCCTGGGCCTCTATAACACCTCAGCAGTGCCACAGGCTGATTGCCTCCATGCCACGCCGCATTGAAGCAGTCATTTCTGCAAAAGGATTCCCGACCAAGTATTGAGTGCATAACTGAACATAATTATTTGAAGGTTGACTTTTTTTGTATTAAAAACACTTTTATTGGTCGGATGAAATATGCTAATTTTTTGAGACAGGCATTTTGGGTTTTCATGAGCTGTATGCCAAAATCATCAGTATTAAAACAATAAAAGACCTGAAATATTTCAGTTGGTGTGCAATGAATCTAAAATATATGAAAGTTTAATTTTTATCATTACATTATGGAAAATAATGAACTTTATCACAATATGCTAATTTTTTGAGAAGGACCTGTATATATATATATATATATATATATATATATATATATATATATATATATATATATATATATATAAATGGGTATATATCTTTTAGATTGGTAATATTTTTTAATGGATTCTCTTATGCTCATCAAGGCTGTATTTATGCCCAATCCCAGTTCTACCCCTTAGCTGTTCCCCTTTCCCCTACCCCTCGGTTTCGCGCATTCACTTGAAGGGGTAGGGGCGTCTCGATTCTCTTTTGGTTGGAGGGGTAGGGGTAAGGGGAATGGCCAGATAGCCCTTCAAACGAAGATTTTTCAGGACCACACTTCAAATGAAGGGGAACAAAAACACACATAAATGCAAGCTTTTTTGGCATAAATAAAGATTTTAACGAAAAGTAATCATTTGTTTTATGTTACATTCAACTGTGAGTTAATATTAACTGTCATGTTACTCAAATAAATGTTTACAAAAATTCACTAATATTTGCTAACTTCATATCATTACAGACTGCATGATAGTGCCACAGCAAATGCCTGATCAGGGCGATAACTGCCGTAGACATTGATGGGGGCTAATCTCCCCAATAATTAGAAATCGCTAAACCATTTTCTCAAACATTGCCTATTCCAGAGAGAGAGAGATTGCGTATATTCGCGTCTGTGCATTTATCTTTTTAGAGTGAGTTTACTTAAAAACAGCGATTGTATCCTTTCGTCGCTGGAAAATATAATGTAGCGATTCAGTATTTAAACTCTATTTAATAAAAGTCGTGGGGCAGCGTTGACAAGTTTACTTTCTCCTGGATGTGTGAGCTGCGTGATTTCCGATATGTGTGTGTGTGTCAGTAAGCAGCTCATTAATACAGAACGATAATTAAAGGCTCTGATGCACACCAGTATATGTGTTTATTGTAAGAGCTAGATGACGAATGCTGATGGCGTGTGACGTCATAGTAGTGGTGTCCCAATCCTTAGGGGAATATCTTCTCCCCTACCCCTTGACACTCTGTTTCAAGGGACAAGGGGAAGGGGTATAAAATAGAATTGGGATTGGGCCTTAGCTGATCAAAAATACAGAAAAACAGTAATATTGTGAAGAATTTCTAATATTGGTTTCCTATCTTATTATACTTTATCATTTTATAATTATAATTTATTTCTGTGATGCAGCACTGTATTTTTTTTTTCATTACTCCAGTCTTCAGTGTCACATGATCCTTTAAAATCATTCTAATATGCTGAGTTATTATCAGTGTTGATAATATTATCAGCTGTTGCAGCTGTTGTGCTGCTTAATATTTTTTGGAACCTGTGTTCCATAAATAAAATAAAAAAAGTTAAAAACAACAGAATTTATTCAAAATATAATATTCTAACAATATCACTTTTTAAACATTTAACACCCAAATCCTTGCTGAATAAAAGTATTCTAAAAGTTTCTTTAAAAAAAAAAAGAAATATACTGACCCCAAACAGTAGTGTATATTTAAAGCCCATGTTGCAGGTTAAACACCGCTGTCGATTAATGGGTACATAAATCACTCAAGATATGTATATCATTTTTAAAATGTCTCAAAAATGGTCTTAAATACCAGTTTTTTACGTTTTTGGTATTAACGTTTTTTTTTTACACAATTCGGTGATGACGTCATGTTGGGGAGAAGTGGAGGAAAGATAGCCTCAGTCTAGTATGACTGAGTATTAATAACACAAAACCAGCTTTACTGATGAGACTTGACAATCGCATGTGATTAATGGTGCAGCCCTATTTAAATGTATTAATAACACAGAACCAGCTTTACTGATGAGACATGCATGACAATCACATGTGATTAATTGTGCAGCCCTATATTTAAATTTGGTAGATAATATAACTGTAATAGGGATGTTCTTTTAACTGGTTAACTGTTAACCAACCGTTCATAATTTTGACCGATTAATACAACCAGTTTAACAGTCGAAATTTAATTAATTCAGACATAGGCCTAGTGCCGACTCGAAATGTTTACAAATATTATAATAAACACTGTAAATATAGCTAGGCTATTTTAGTTTTCCTCACTCCACAAAGCCTTTCATTTAACAGTATTTGGAAAAGAACAAGAATGAAAATAATATGCGAAGCTATAGTGTCACGGTTGGTAAACCGTGATCTCGGGGTGTTTACACTTTGTGGTGAATTCTGTGTGTTCCGCGTCTGCACTGATTAGTTGTGGGCGTCTCCGTTAATTGTATCAGCAACAGCTGCCACTCATTACTCATCCACTATATAATGGCTTGTCTCACGTCTTGTGTTTGTGAGATCGTTGTCTATTGTTTGATGTGGTTCCCCTGTTCGTTTGGCTCTCAGTGTTGTTTTGCGTTTGGATGTCTATGTTTTCCCTAGAACCTCATCCACTCTCCGCACGTTCACTCAGCCACGGACACTTACCTTCGGCTCTGTTCACCGCAGTTCCTGTGCCACTCTCTCCTGCTGCCTACACGCCGACGTCATCCGGATTACTCACCTTCTCTCCGCCCTCAACTGGATTCCTCACCTCTTCACCATCACCACGGATTATCGTTGTCTCATCATCCCTGTTTGTTTGTGTACTCAGTTCCCTTTCATAGGTCACTTCGATGCTGCGGTGACGTCACCACGTATGGGAACACCTTCGGTGTGACGAATGTCTGAAGCCCTATACCATCCCGCCAATCCTATTGGCCAAATAGCACGTGGCACCGCCCAGCATGCGTAGGCATATATATACCTGGTGCCGCGCGCCATTTACCTCAGATTTCATTCCTTCAGTACGAAGCGAATCTTCTGTGCCCTATTGTCTCGCGTTCTCAGCGATCGTCTACGAGCAGTATACTCCTCTCCGCGGACGCGATGAGTTTCAAGAAGTGCAAGGACCCGTGTACCAGGTACATCGTTCAGGGGGACACTCATGACAGGTGCGTAGTTTGCCTAGGCTTACACCACGCACAGGAGGCGCTTAGCGGCCTTTCTTCATGCCCCCATTGCGATGGCCTGCGACTCAGGGTGCTTCGCTCTAGGGTAGATGTGTTCTCCGACGTTGCCGTGTCTAACCCCCGCCACACCACTTCTGCGAATGCCGAGGCACCACACGAGGTGATAGCTTGGGGTGACACGTGTGACATGGAGTTCGAGGACAGTTCAGCGATGGAAAATTACTCTCCACATCGCTCGCTCTCCCCTACCCTAATACACAGGAAAACTTTTGAACCTGTCGTTTTTTCCTGTGAGGATTTACGGCCCACACCGGGGGCATGTAGTGCCATCTCCTTCGGTTGTGACCGCCATGATGACGACGTTCTTTCCACTGCGGCCTCGGGGTCCGAGGACTTCGCGGCCGACACGAGCCCTCTCCCTCCTATTGGACAGGAGAGGCGTGTTTCCCCCTCCTACAGTGAGCTGTTGGATGTGGTTTCCCGTGCAGTGGGTACATTGGGGCTGGAATGGGAGGTTGAGAAGGCCGAGGCCGAACCTTCTTCGAAGCTGGACAACCGTTTCCTAACTAGTCGGACACCTGCGCAGCCCCGGAGGCCTTTACCTTTTTTCCCGGACCTCCACCAGGAGGTTTCGAGGTCCTGGAAACAGCCATTTGCGGCGCGCATCACGAACGCTGCGGCCGCGGATTTCGCCACCATTTCGGGCATGGCGAGTCATGGCTATACAGCGATACCGCCGGTGGAAGAGACTCTCGCCGAACATCTTGCGCCTAATTCGGCTGCGGCGTAGAAGTCCCGCCCCCTCCTCCCCTCGAAGGTGTGTCGAGTCACGTCTAGTTTAGTGGGAAAATCCTATATGGCCGCTGGCCAAGCGGCTGCTTCACTTCATTCTATGGCGGTTCTTCAAGCCTACCAAGCGGAGCTGTTAAAAGGATTGGACGAGGGGGACGGCATTACACCTGAGGCGGTCAAGGAACTACGGCGAGCAACTGATTTGGCGCTTCGTGCTACCAAACATACTGCTCGAGCAGTGGGCCGTTCCATGGCTGGATTAATTACGGTTGAGCGCCACCTCTGGCTTAATCTCAACGATATAAAGGAAAAGGATAAATCTTTCCTCATGGATGCCCCTGTGTCTAAGGACGGTTTATTTGGAGAGGCTGTCACTTCAGTGGTGGAGAAGTTCAGAGCCCCTGATTTTTTCGCTGCCTGCCAGGGACTGTGCCCTCCGCTAGAGAGCGCTGTTGGACCGCTTTCGCGCATCCAACACTCTCATTGCAGTCCCCACGCTCAAACCCTGACTGTTTCGCCGCAAACAGCGCCTCGAACAGCATTGGAGCGAACTGTAACACCAATCGCTTCCTCAGACACTATGCACGATCCAGTTTTCAGAGCTCGAGGAGCGCTTCAAAGGGTCGTCATCGAACGGCCCGTCATGACGGCTCGCACAGCCGCCGCTGTTTCGCTAGCGGCAGAGCCCGATGCTCAATCTGTTGGCCTAATTCCTGCCGTGGACACGTTTCAGGATTACGTACAACGAGATGCAACGCCTGCTATGCATATACTTCCCCTGTGCACGAACACCGTGAGTCTTTCGTGCCCGGACATTTCTATGTGTGCAACACTGTTGCAGGAAACGAACATGTTGAAACCGCTAATACTGTTTCGGGCCGCGTGGGAACGCTTGCCCGGCATTTCTCAATGGGTGTTACGCACAATTTGTCACGGATACACCATTCAGTTTCGGAAAGGCCCGCCCCCTTTCCGCGGAATTCTCTCCACGGTGATGAAACCGATGGACATGGCGGTGCTGAGACAGGAAATGTTAGCTCTACTGAGCAAAGGGGCTATAGAAGAAGTACACCCCTCTCAGATGGAGTCAGGGTTTTACAGCCGTTATTTTGTGGTACCAAAAAAGGACGGCGGATTACGACCCATTCTGGATTTACGCCGTCTAAATCTTGCACTCAGGTCGAGCAAATTCAAGATGTTGACGGTAAAATCTATTTTGTCTCAGATTCAACCAAACGGCTGGTTTGTCACGATCGATCTGAAGGATGCTTATTTTCATATTCAGATCATCAAGAGACACCGGAAGTTCCTCAGATTCGCTTTGGAGGGCAAAGCGTATCAGTACCGCGTTCTTCCCTTTGGCTTAGCGCTAGCTCCCCGTACATTCTCAAAATGCATGGACACAGCTCTGGCCCCGTTGCGGCTCCGGGGCGTCCGTGTGTTAAACTATCTGGACGACTGGCTGGTGTTAGTGCAATCTCAGACTCAAGCACACTCTCATCGAGATATTGTGCTGAATCATTTACACAGCCTGGGTTTACGCACAAACTTCCAGAAAAGTTTGTTAATCCCCTCTCAACGGATTACCTTTCTGGGAATAGAATTGGACTCTCGCGCGATGACAGCAAAGCTTTCTGTCCCGCGCACTCAGTCGATTACGTCATGCGTTCAGCACTTCAGGGCGGGTCACACAGTTACAGTGAGACTGTGCCTCAGACTGTTAGGTCTAATGGCGGCGGCGCTTCCTGTGATTCATCTGGGTTTGCTTTACATGCGCCCGTTACATGCGCCTGGATGTGAGGATGGCTCCTGGCTCCCGGGTTCTCTCCGCTTGAGCAGATGCTTCCTTGGATCCAAGCTATCAGGTACGTCAGGCGTGATGGTATAGCGTTCCCATACGTGGTGACGTCACCGCAGCATCGAAGTGACCTATGAAAGGGAACATTTTGGTTACGTATGTAACCTTGGTTCCCTGAATAGGGAACGAGATGCTGCGGTTCTGGCCGTGCCATACCTTAATAGCTTTCTTCTCTTCTTCGTCATGAAATCTGAGGTAAATGGCGCGCGGCACCAGGTATATATATGCCTACCCATGCTGGGCGGTGCCACGCGCTATTTGGCCAATAGGATTGGAGGGATGGTATAGGGCTTCAGACATTCGTCACACCGAAGGTGTTCCCATACGTGGTGACGTCACCGCAGCATCTCGTTCCCTATTCAGGGAACCAAGGTTACATACGTAACCGAGATGATTCATATCATCTCATTAAACTTGTTTACTCGCATTTGCTTCCAGACTGTCCTTTCACCCACCGTCACATAACGATCTCACCCCCATGGAAGCAGCGAGCACCAATACCCTCACCGACTTCATGCACCACAGTGTCAAGAGAATGGATCAGCAGCAGGAGAGCATCTCGAACATGGGATGCGCTGTCCAAGTGCTGGTGGCACAGGTGTCCGAGCTCACCCATCAGATCCATCAGCTCACGTCTCCCACTGCGCCCATTGCACCGCCTGCGCCGTCCGTCCCCCGGGAGATTCCCCAGGACCACTTCCGGCCAGAGCCGCGACTTCCGGCACCGGATAACTATAGCCAGCGTTTTGTAGAACCTTTCTAACCAAGTATTCGATGCATTTCACCCTACAGCCCCGCACTTTCGCTACTGAAGAGTCTAAAGTAGCGTTCACGCTCACACTATTATCTGGCAAGGCTGCCTTATGGGGGACGGTGATGTGGGAGAAACAACACCCGTGTTGTGCCTCGTTCCACGCTCTATCAGAAGAGATGAGGAGAGTCTTCGACCGGGCCGCGACCGGCAGGGAGGCCGCCCATCGCCTCTCGGAACTCTGGCAAGGATCTTCTTCCGTCACCGACTACTCCATCGAGTTCCGCACCCTGGCGGCCGCGTGCCAGTGGAACGAGGCGGCACAGTGGGATAGATTCCTGCATGGGTTATCCGACCGTGTTCAGCAGGAGATCTACCTCCTCGAGCTGCCCCCTACTGTCAATGGATTAATTGAACTGGCATTGCAAGTTGACGCAAGGTTTAATCGCCTGGGCCGCCAAACCAGTCCTTCCAGATCTACCATTTCTCCTGTTAGGGGGCGCTTGAGTCGAGAGAACATGGTCGGTTCTGTCGACGATCACGAGCCCATGCAGGTGGGTAGAGCTCGGCTGTCCTGGAGGGAGAGGGAACGGCGGAGGTCCCAAGAACTGTGCTTGTACTGTGGAGGCTCGGCTCATAACACTTACTCATGCCCGGTAAAAGAGCCAGCCCGATAGTAAATCTGAGGCTACTATCGAGTGTGATCTCCACTGAGAAGTCCTCACCAACATCATCGACCCTCCTTCCGGTGAGACTGCGGTGGAGGAATCAACATCATGAGTGTCAAGCCCTTCTGGACTCTGGAGCCGAAGGTAATTTCATTGATTCCTCACTTGCACATCACTTGAACATTCCTGTCCTTCCTGTGTCTCTCCCCATCCATGTCACCGCACTCAACAGCCAGGAACTGCCTCACGTCACGCACCATACAGAACCCATCACACTGATCACGTCTGGAAACCATCAAGAAACCGTATCCTTTTTTCTCATGGACTCCCCTGTGTCTCCCATTGTTTTAGGTCACCCCTGGTTGTCCAAACATAATCCACGAGTGGAATGGGGTTCTTACACTGTCACATTGTGGAGTGAAAGTTGTCATGAGTCTTGTCTGGTTTCTGCTGGTCCTGTTGTTCCTGTTTCTGTCTTTCAGAAGGAGACCATGGTTTTGCCAAACGTGCCCGTTGAGTATCTGGACCTGAAGGAAGTGTTCAGTAAGTCCCGTGCTGCTTCTCTTCCTCCGCATCGTCCCTACGACTGTGCCATAGACTTAGTGTCAGGTAAGTCTCTGCCTAAGGGCAAGTTATACTCTCTTTCTATTCCTGAGAGGGAGGCCATGGAGAAATATATTTCTGATTCCTTAGCCTCTGGGTTCATCCGTCCTTCCTCTTCTCCAGGCGGGGTTCTTTTTTGTGGGTAAGAAGGATGGTTCGCTGCGACCTTGTATTGATTACCGAGAGTTGAACAACATTACTATTAAGAATACTTATCCTTTACCACTCATGTCTTCAGCTTTCGAGAGGTTGCAGGGAGCATCTATATTCACAAAATTGGATTTACGTAATGCTTATCATTTGGTCCGCATCAGGAAGGTGGATGAATGGAAAACCGCCTTTAACACCCCTAGAGGGCACTTTGAGTACTTGGTGATGCCGTTCGGGCTCTCCAACTCGCCCGGGGTTTTCCAAGCACTCGTGAATGACGTGTTGAGAGATATGGTAGATCAGTTTATATGTCTACCTGGATGACATACTGATTTTTTCTCCATCTCTCCAGGAACACGTTCAACATTTCAGACGAGTGCTCCAGAGGTTACTAGAGAATGGGCTTTTTGTCAAGGCGGAGAAGTGCGTATTCCATGCACAGTCTGTTCCCTTCTTAGGGTATATCGTTTTGTCCGAGAGAATACGTATGGACCCTGACAAAGTTAAGGCTGTGATAGATTGGCCATCTCCAGACTCCCGTAAGGCCCTACAGCGGTTTCTGGGGTTCGCCAATTTCTATCGACATTTCATTCGTAATTTCAGCCAACTAGCCTCACCTCTGACAGCCTTGACCTCCCTCAGTACTCCGTTCAGGTGGTCGGACGCAGCTGAGGCTGCGTTCACTAACCTCAAGAACCGCTTCGTTTCGGCTCCCATCATTGTGGCCCCTGATCCCACACGGCAGTTCGTGGTGGAGGTCGACGCGTCAGAGGTGGGGGTAGGAGCAGTGTTGTCCCAACGTGCTGCTTCGGACGATAAGGTACACCCTTGCACGTTTTTTTCACATCGATTATATCCTGCCGAACGTAATTATGACACTGGCAATAGAGAGTTGTTGGCGGTCAAATTAGCGTTAGAGGAGTGGCGCCACTGGTTGGAGGGTTCAGGGGTTCCCTTTATTGTTTGTACCGATCACAAGAATTTTGAATACATCAGAACTGCCAAAAGACTAAATTCCAGGCAGGCTCGGTGGGCACTTTTTTTTCGGTCGTTTTGAATTTACCCTATCGTACCGCCCGGGTTCCAAAAACGTTGAACCTGATTCTTTGTCACGTCTTTTTGATCCCTCCGCCCGTCCCGTTACTCCCGAGTGTATTTTGCCTGAGAAATTAGTGGTCTCAGCACTCATATGGGAGGTCGAGTCGAAGGTCAAGACGGCCTTAGAAGGGGTAACGCCTCCGTCCGGTTGCCCACCGAACCGTTTATTTGTGCCGGAGGAGTTAAGGTCCGAAGTTGTCCTGTGGGGTCATTGTTCTAACGTGGCTTGTCACCCAGGGAGAAGTAGAACTAATGGGTTGGTTAGACAACGATTCTGGTGGCAACGTATGGCTCGCGATGTCCGCGATCTTGTTTTGGCTTGCTCAGTTTGTGCCAGTGGTAAGTCATCTAACCGACCTCCTGATGGGCTTCTTCAACCGCTGTCTGTCCCTTCGAGACCCTGGTCCCATATCGCTCTAGATTTTGTTACCGCCCTCCCGCCCTCTAATGGCATGACGGTCGTTTTGACCGTAGTGGACCGGTTCTCGAAGGCGGAACATTTCATTCCCTTGCCCAAATTACCGACAGCCAAGTAGACAGCGGTCACTGTTTTAGATCACGTCTTTCGGCTTCATGGCCTCCCGGTAGACGTGGTTTCGGACAGGGGATCTCAGTTTATATCCAAATTTTGCAAATTGTTAGGGGCGTCAGTTAGTTTGTCATCGGGTTATCACCCCCAAAGCAACGTACAATCTGAGCGAGCCAACCAAGATTTAGAGAGGACATTGCGATGTTTGGTCTCCAAGAATCCTTCTTCCTGGAGTCAACAACTCTCTATGGTGGAGTACGCCCACAATTCATTGCCAGTGTCAGCTACGGGCCTCTCTCCGTTTCAGTGTAGTGTAGGGTACCAGCCACCAGCGTTTCCCAGTCTGGAATCTGAAGTCGCGGTCCCCTCCGCTCACGCGTTTGTCCAGAGGTGTCACCGCACCTGGACCAGAGCCCGTGAGACTCTGCTCCGGGTGAGGGAGCGCACTAAGGCCAAGGCCGATTGTCACCGGTCAAAGCCTCCCGTCTACGTCGTGGGTCAAAAAGTGTGGCTTTCTACCAGTAACATTCCTATGCGATCCGTTTCTAATAAATTAGCTCCCGAAATTCCTATGCGATCCGTTTCTAATAAATTAGCTCCCGAATTTATCGGCCCATTCACTATCACCAAAATCATTAGTCCGGTGACAGTCCGCCTCAAACTACCTCCTGCGTACAAGAGGATACACCCCGCCTTTCATGTGTCCAAAATTAAACCCGTGTTTTATGCACGTATTAATCCGCCTACTCCGGTTCCCCCGCCGCCGCGTCTCGTAGATGGGGAACCGACATATTCTGTTAATCATATTCTGGACTCTAGACGGAGGGGACGAGGATTCCAGTATCTGGTGGACTGGGAGGGTTACGGTCCGGAGGAGAGGAGTTGGATACCTGCTAGGGACATATTGGATCACTCCCTTATTGATGACTACAATCAGCAGGTAGGCCTTCTGGGAACTCCAGGAGGAGTTCTTAGAGGGGGGGTACTGTCACGGTTGGTAAACCGTGATCTCGGGGGGTTTACACTTTGTGGTGAATTCTGTGTGTTGCGCGTCTGCGCTGATTAGTTGTGGGCATCTCCGTTAATTGTATAAGCAACAGCTGCCACTCATTACTCATCCACTATATAATGGCTTGTCTCACGTCTTGTGTTTGTGAGATCATTGTCTATTGTTCGATGTGGTTCCCCTGTTCGTTTGGCTCTCAGTGTTGTTTTGCGTTTGGATGTCTGTGTTTTCCCTAGAACCTCATCCACTCTCCGCACGTTCACTCAGCCACGGACACTTACCTTCGGCTCTGTTCACCGCAGTTCCTATGCCACTCTCTCCTGCTGCCTACACGCCGACGTCATCCGGATTACTCACCTTCTCTCCGCCCTCAACTGGATTCCTCACCTCTTCATCATCAACACGGATTATCGTTGTCTCATCGTCCCTGTTTGTTTGTGTACTCAGATTCATATCATCTCATTAAACTTGTTTACTCGCATTTGCTTCCAGACTGTCCTTTCACCCACCGTCACATATAGTAATATAAACGACGAGCCAAAACGAATTAATATAGGTTAAAACTAAACTAAAATTTAAATTAATTTAAATTTAAAACTAAACTGAAACCAACGTTGGGTCTCTCATTCGACATAAAATGTTTCCATATTCGCTTTGTATTTCAAAGTCATTATTTATTATGTAGCCTACTTCAGTAGTGTTCAAATATTCACGTATTCACGCATTTCCTTCTGACAATGGAAGCAACAACTGATTTTAGTCATAAAGATAATCAAAATTGTAAAAAGTTTGTCCTTTATTTGTGAACATTCACAATAAAAAAAGTATGTGTGCTTAATAAAAGCCTAAAGAACAATAGGATGCTGCTTTCTTGATTGTTTTCGCGCAGCACTCTTAACTTTGCTTTCTTGGCTAAGTGTTGCACAGTTTTTCATTCTCTTTCTTAATGATTCGTTAAAGAGTTTATATAACTTGGGGTTATTTGGAATTTTTATATTAATAGAATCTAATAAATAGAAAGTTATTACATTTTTTTCGATTAAAAAGGAGTTTCTGGTAGTTTTAAATATCATTTTATTGATAATTGATCATTCATATTGGATTATCATTTATTAGTTGTGTGAAATATTATACTTTGAAAAAGTAAATGTGTTTGGAACACGTCTTTATTTTGTGCTCTATATGAGTCTCTTTCTTTGTGTGTACATGCATAGGGACTTTGGGAAATTAGCAATGCATGTATAGTGTGGGTAGGTTTTTTTTTTTCTTTTTAATGTTCATTACCACGCACTGGCTTTGTCAAATAAGTAAACAAATCTACAAATGAAATAACAAATAGGCACAGTGGCGTTTGCAGGTGCATGGCGGTGCATATCATGGGTTCTTAAACTGACCAGATTTGCCCTGCAAACATTTTAGCAGTTGTTATAGGTTTGTATTGGGCTGTAGAGTGAATCAGTTATGCCATAATTCTGAATATATTAGTCTTTTGTATGCCAAAGTCAGCTTCTGCATATAAATATTAGCTAAATAAGCAGAATCGTCTTATATGCATTTTCTTGATTAGTCTACAACAGTTAATTTGTTGGCCATTTTACAAATGAGAATACAGTGAATTCATGGCCTTCTTCTACATTCAAGCTAACCTTTTTTACATGTAAAATTAACTTTAAATGTGTCTGGAATGCAATAAAGCTGTTTTAATGCGTTTGCTGCATGGGTAAAAAAAAGGGCAAATAATTATTATTAGATACAATTGTGTTGCAGCAAATCCTTTGAATCTTAAGGTAGGCTATTTAGTGCAGGGCAACATAAATCTGAAAATAAGTATTTTTAACTTTATATAATTAAAAAATTAAACGAAGTATAATCGGGTATAATTTATAAGATATTTTATATATAATAATACTTTAGGCTTTCCTTATTTTTCCGTAAATTTTAGACATCGATCAAGTGTTGAATGGAAAAAATGACTGGCAATCTTTTAATTGGATGTGCCTTTGGAGAGAAATGCACGCATACCTAATAGTTTAGGTTTTCGATTGTAATTATTTCGTTTAAAAAAGTAGTAATTTTATATTTTATGTATATATACATATTACACACACACACACACACACATATATATAAAAAATGTTTAATCATGTTTCTTTGAGTTTAGGTTCATCATTGTGTAGAGCTCGAGTCCTAGACGAGACGGTAGAAAGCGTTTTTGTTCATTTTATAAAAGCATTCAATTCAATTCAATTCAAGTTTATTTGTATAGCGCTTTTTACAATACAAATCGTTACAAAGCAACTTTACAGAAAATGATGTTTCTACAATATTTAGTAGTAGCTAGTAGTTTGTGCACGTTTGACAGGATTTTAGAAAAATAAAAATAATAATAATAATACAAGACGTAGTCAGCTAGATGATGAACTATCAATATTATTAATTAATAGTAATTATATGATGCAGTCACACATGTAGCAATAATTGTTAGTTCTGTTTGTTGATTCAGGGTAAGCATCATCTGAGGTCCTCTGAGGGTCAGCATCATCTCTTCTCAGGTGTTCTGGATCCAGACTGGAGCTTGTGTAAATCCTAGTTACCACGGGATGTAAATCCCGTGGCAAAACATAGAAACAAAATAGAGACATCTAATACCAAACTTCATCTGTGAATATTACTGTGGCAGGGGGGGCGTGGTTTAGCGAAGTCTGCAGCGGGAGAGAGAATCAGGAGACGAGCGGTAAGTGAGTGGTTTGGGCAAAAATTATCATCACCTGTTTCTTGTTCTAGTAATTGGCGTCGAGAGAGTATAAAACGCCAAGAGAGTTGGAAGCAAGCGAGAGAGAGACGGACTGCTGACCCAACTGCTGACTGCTGAAACGAAAGAAGTATTGACGTGTCAGAATATGAGTCACCGTTTGGGTGTTTGTAACTTTTTAGCTCTTTTTGTTTATAATAAACCTGTCAACAGTCCAGCCGACCCATTTGTCCTCTTCCTTCCATCCAACGAACTTTGCTACACTGGTGCCGAAACCCGGGAGGAAGTAGGACCGTCACCGCCGCCATGCAAAGTCCGGCTGCCACGCCGCTTGCGGAGATCATCGCCTCCCTCGCGGTCCTTCACCGCGAACAACACCAGGCCCTGCTGGACCTAAGGACGGATCAGGAGAGGCGTTTCCAGGCCATTGTCCAGGCCCAGCAGGAGGACTGCGAGAGGTTCCGGAGCTGGATCGATCGGGAGGTTCGCGCCGAGGCCGCTGGGCCGCCCGCCGCACCCATGCACTTACCGCTGCACAAGATGGGGCCCCAAGACGATCCGGAGGCCTTCCTGGAGCTATTCGAAAAGTCGGCGGAGGCCTGCGGGTGGCCCCGAGAGCAGTGGCCGGTGCGCCTCATTCCCCTGCTCTCTGGAGAGGCCCAGGTGGCCGCCCAACAACTTCCGGTGGCGAACCTCCTGGTCTTCGACGACCTAAAGAGGGTCATCCAGCGGGTCGGCCGGTCGCCCGAACAACACCGCCAGCGGTTCCGGTCCCTGCCGGACAGTGCTTCCGTTTCTCCGCTCTCTCTGCGCCAATTCTCCAATCCACTTCCTGCCACTGGGGCGGCGGGTAGGTCTGGGCTGGCCTGTTGGCGTTGCGGGGACCCGGAGCATTTCGTGGACAGGTGTCCAGTGATGGAGGTGTGGACGATGATCCGGGTCCCGGACGTCCCACAGGTCACCCCCAGTCAGGCTGGCGAGTACCAAATACCAGTGAGTATCAAGGAGGGTACATATCTGGCCTTGGTGGATTCAGGATGTAACCAAACCTCAATCCATCAAAGCCTGATTCAACCGGGGGCATTGAATACAAGCCGCGTGGTTAAGGTGCGGTGCGTACATGGGGATGTGGTGGAGTATCCAGTTGTCCCAATTATTATTCAATTCCGGGGACAAAAGCATAGTGTGGAGGTGGCGGTTAGTCCCCACCTCTGGCATCCGATAATCTTGGGAACGAATTGCCCCACGTTTACGGTTTTATTGGGGTCGTTATGTGCGAATGCCTCTTGGGGAAATAAGGCGCGGAAGGAGACCGCGCGGGTACAGGTGGGGGAAACTGAGCCAGGACCGCTGGGTTCTGCTTCAGGGGAACCGAACGAAATCGGGAGACTGATTCTCTCGGAGCTTGTTAACTTTCCTCTGGAACAGTCTCAGGATGAGACCCTAAAACATGCGTTTCAACAGGTCCGCGCCCTTGATGGTCAGTCTCTCCAACCTTCCCTCCCGCTCTCCTATCCGTATTTTTCCATTTTAAAAGACCGGTTGTATCGAGTGACCCAAGACGCTCTGACAAAATTGAATACAACCCAATTGTTAATTACAAAGGGCCGCAGGGAAATGCTTTTCCATTCGGCTCATTCTAATCCTATGGCGGGCCATTTGGGACAGGCAGCAACACTAAATCGCCTCATGGCCCGTTTCTTTTGGCCGGGCATTCATGACAACGACCGCAGGTGGTGCGCGTCTTGTCTGGAATGTCAGTTGGTAAACCCACCGGCCGCCCAAAAGCACCTTTGCGCCCTATTCCCTTAATGCAGGTCCCCTTCGAGAGAATTGGTATGGACTTCATCGGGCCATTAGAGCGATTGGCACGATTTGCAAATCGATTTGCATTAGTCATAGTTGATTATGCAACACGATATCCTAAAGCGGTGGCCCTCCGCAACATTTCCGCTAAAAGTGTTGCGGATGCCCTGTTTCGTCTTATCTCCCGGGTGGGGGTTCCAAAAGAAATCCTCACCGATCAGGGCACGGCGTTTATGTCACGTACGCTACGCGAACTGTACGGATTGTTGGGCATTAAGTCGATTCGAACTAGCGTCTATCACCCACAAACCGACGGCCTGGTCGAACGATTTAATCGCACACTTAAATCCATGATCCGTAAGTTCGTTCACGAAGACCCCAAAAATTGGGATAGGTGGCTAGAGCCCTTGTTATTCGCTGTGCGAGAGGTCCCGCAAGCCTCCACGGGGTTTTCCCCCTTCGAGCTTCTCTATGGACGCCAGCCCCGGGGGGTGCTTGACGTACTGAGAGAAACTTGGGAGGAGGGACCATCTCAGGGCAAAAACAAAATTCAGTATGTGCTGGACTTGAGAACAAAACTCCACACATTGGGCCGGCTATCAATGGAGAATTTGTTACAAGCCCAGGACCGCCAGAGCCAGCTGTATAGCAGGGGAACTAGGTTACGCAAATTTGCACCGGGAGAGAAAGTACTTGTATTACTCCCAATGTCGAGATCCAAATGAATGGTTAAGTGGCAGGGACCGTATGAGGTCGCACGACAGGTCGGAGATCTCGATTATGAGGTAATACGGTCCGATAGGAACGGGTCCCGTCAGATCTACCACCTCAATCTCCTTAAAAAATGGAATGAGGCGGAATCAGTGATGTTGGCAACGGTGATTGGCGGAGAGGATGATCTCGGGCCAGAGGTGAATATCAAACCACAATCCCTCGCCCTGGCTCCAGGTGGAGATCACCTCTCGCCGTCCCAACTCACTGATTTAACGAAATTGCAGGCAGAGTTTGCCGACGTCTTCTCGCCTCTACCGGGCCGTACTAACCTGATTCAGCACCATATCGAGACCGAGCCGGGCGTGGTAGTTCGCAGCCGGCCGTATCGTTTACCTGAGCACAAGAAAAAAGTAGTTCAGGCTGAATTAGGCGCTATGCTTGACATGGGGGTTATAGAAGAATCTAATAGTAACTGGGCGAGCCCCATAGTTTTAGTTCCGAAAACGGACGGCTCAATCCGATTCTGTGTAGATTACCGCAAGGTGAATGCTGTGTCGAAATTCGCCGCGTATCCAATGCCGCGGGTCGACGAGTTGCTTGATCGGCTGGGCACGGCTTGCTTTTATTCGACATTGGACTTAACAAAGGGCTATTGGCAGATCCCCTTGTCTCCATTGTCCAGAGAAAAAACAGCTTTCACAACGCCGTTTGGATTACACCAATTTGTTACCCTTCCGTTTGGCTTGTTCGGGGCCCCAGCTACCTTTCAGCGCCTCATGGACAGGATTCTGCATCCCCATGCTGCGTATGCGGCTGCCTACATAGATGATATCATTATATTTAGTAATGATTGGCAGCGGCATATGCAGCAGCTGAGGGCTGCCCTGAGGTCGCTGAGGGGAGCGGGGCTCACGGCCCACCCAAAGAAGTGTGCGATTGGGCGTGTGGAAGTTAGGTATCTGGGCTTCCACTTGGGGCATGGGCAGGTGCGTCCCCAAATTGATAAGACAGCTGCTATTGCGACCTGCCCACGTCCCAAGACCCAAAAGGAGGTAAGGCAGTTCTTGGGGCTGCCGGGATATTATAAACGGTTTATTCCTAATTATTCGGACCTCACCAGCCCTTCGACTGACCTTACTAAAAAGGAGGTGCCAGATACGGTCCAGTGGACGGAGCCGTGTCAGCAGGCCTTTACTCAGGTCAAGGCTGCTCTGTGTGGCGGGCCGTTGTTACACTCTCCTGATTTTTCACTCCCTTTTCTGTTACAGACAGATGCGTCGGACAGGGGGCTGGGGACAGTCCTGTACCAGGAGATAGAGGGGGAGGAACGACCGGTGCTGTACATTAGCCGGAAGCTCTGGAAGAGAGAGGCTAAGTACAGCACCATCGAGAAAGAGTGCCTTGCCATCAGATGGGCCGTCCTCACTCTCCGCTATTATCTCCTGGGACGGGAGTTCACCCTCTGTTCTGACCACGCTCCGCTACAGTGGCTCCACCGCATGAAGGATACCAACACGCGGATCACTCGTTGGTATCTAGCTCTTCAGCCTTTTAAGTTCAAGGTGATCCACAGGCCGGGTGTTCAGATGGCGGTGGCCGACTTCCTCTCCAGAAATGGGGGGGGGGGGGGGCTGCAGTCCGGATGGCTCCCCTGCCTGGGTCAGGCGGTGGGGGTATGTGGCAGGGGGGGCATGGTTTAGCAAAGTCTGCAGCAGGAGAGAGAATCAGGAGATGAGTGGTTTGGCCAAAAATTATCATCACCTGTTTCTTGTTCTAGTAATTGGCGTGGAGAGAGTATAAAACGCCAGGAGAGTCGGAAGCAAGCGAGAGAGAGACGGACTGCTGACCCAAGCCAGAAACGGAAACCGGAAAGAGTGAAACAAAAGTAGTGTTGACGTGTCAGAATAAGAGTCACCGTTTGGGTGTTTGGAACTTTTTAGTTCTTTTTGTTTATAATAAACCTGTCAGCAGTCCAGCCGACCCCTTTGTCCTCTTCCTTCCATCCAACAAACTTTGCTACAATTACATATTAAATATATTAAATATTTAAACTATAGTGTTTTTCTTTCATTTCCCGTGACTGAAGCCATCAAATGTAACACTTCAGCGAGGCAAAACTGACGTCTATTTGCGAAAATGTGCTTTGATGCACTTGTTTGATAACTTGTGGTTAAAGCACCACTCAGCGGTCAAAAGCTGCAAATGCACTTTAAAGACGCCGTGGCGGCGGTACCCGCGGTGGTAAAAAGGGCATTTTGGATGTCTACCTATTGTATATTCATTCATTACACACAGACTGATATATTTCAAATGTTTATTTATTTAAATTTTGATGATTATAACTGACAACTGATCATATCCTTTTGATTCAAGACAGATTTGTTCATTTTCAGTGTTATTCATAGAGAGCTGATATTGGGACGAAAATTATAATTGTAAATCAATGTCTAATAATTAAAATTTGACAGCTTCATAGGTTATTTATTACGATACTTATATAATCACATTTTAGCACAGATTAGGTACTGCCATTTTTAATTAAGATAACCTGGGAAAATGTAAATCATATTAACATTTAGAACAGTGGTTTTCAACCTGTGGGCCGCAGCCCCCTAGTGGGTCACGCAGGTGGGCCGCCAATTACTATTAAAATAGATAATAATATTTTTAATATGTGTAAAAATGTCTAAGTAATAACATAATAACATCATTTAATATATACAATTAAATAACAAAAAATAAATATTAAACTGTAACTATGCTTCCACAATTCGAGCTCGCTGATTGGTTTAAGAATAAACACCCAATTTATATTTTTGCTGCATATGCTACAGAACAACAAATTCAAACATGCATAAATGGCTGTCAACATGTTCCCTCCTGACTGCTTGCTCCGCTGATTGTCTACCAGCTGCCGAGCTCTGCCTGGATCTGGTTTTCCCGTCTTGCTGAGCGGTGCCAGCCTGAGTTATTTTCTGTTCATTGCCAGTTCATCCTAGGGCTGTGTGATTAATAGAAATCATCATAAAATCACAATTTGAGCGTGCGCGATTTCTAAATCGCTTTATAGCTTGACTTTCCGCGGCCTTGACCTCCAGCAGTATGCTACCCGATCCAATCAGAATGCAGCGCACCTAGCGCGAGAACAGAACAGACTGGGCATATGGCTAACTCCAGGTTCACACACTGTCTGTGATGCGCCTTTTTCCAAGCCCATGTTAACGGATCAGAGCATTCACACTGCACATGGTAAAAAGCTAGAAATAAAAACGTGTGAAAATAATTAATATCTTGCACATGAGCATAGAGAGAGTTGTGAGTGCACAGGATGCAGTTTAAGTGAGAGGAGACATGTTTTAAATGTGCACACACTCTCCGGATGAGATCAGCGTGTATCTGAGCAAGCACGTCTGGTTCTGTGACAGAGCAAAGGAAATCTGCGTGTGATGACGATTTTAATGTGCTTTCACGTTACATTAATGCCTTCTCGCTGCTGCTTCTGTAGTGCATAAACATACTGTATACACTGCAGAAAGAGTATATGTGAACCTGTATAATGTATAACAAATCTATTTCAACACCTGAGGCACTGCTACAATTAGGCCCAATCCCAATTCTACCCCTTAGCCCTTACCCTTTCACCTACCCCTCCGTTTCGCGCGTTCATGTGAAGGGGTAGGGGTGTCTCGATTTTCTTTTGGTTTGAGGGGTAAGGTGAAGGGCCAGATAGCCCTTCAAATGTAGATTTTTCGGGACCACACTTCAAACAAAGGGGTATGGATTATCAAAAAATATTGCCTGTGTGGGCAGGCCACTGCGGGCTCCAATACCAGCGTGAAATGTGGGGCAAATGTGGGACAGCCCAAAAGTGTGGGTTGAGTGTGGGCTGGCCCACACAAATCTGAGTGGGCCACCAATAGGACCAATTGTGTGCCCATAAGATGACCACAGGTATGTACACAGTGTGGGCTGGGTGTGGTCACAGTGGGGAGTAAGTAATACAGGTATAAGTAAATGACAGACCTTTCATTTTTTGAAAAATGAACACTTTAAAAATTAACTAATGACTTTAACCTGATGCATGAATATGCAGCTTTAAATAAATTAAAGTGTACTTACATGACAAAAGATGCAGTGACCTGTTCCTATTTACTCTTTATCTGCATCTGACACAAACTAAATGGAGAAAAAGAGGAAACATCAATCAATATCAGTGAAATATTGCAGATATCAATACAAATGAAAATCTATTTAAATTTTGACACCTTTGAGAAGAGACGCAGGATGACTGCTAGGTTGATCACTTACAACAGTGATGTCTTGGAGGACCAGCATCCTGCAGAGTTTATCTCCAGTCTGTCCACACTCCTGTCTGAAGTGTGTGGTGATCCTGAAGACCTCGATCAGCTGCTTCAGCAGCACAGGATTGAGACTGAAGCTTAACTCTGCAGAGTGTATCTCCAGTCTGTCCACACACCTGTCTAAAGTGTGTGATGATCCTGAATACCTCGATCAGCTGCTTCAGCAGTACAGGATTGAGATCTGAGCTTTACTCTGCAGAGTTTATCTCAAGTCTGTCCACACACCTGTCTGAAGTGTGTGTCTTCCTAAAGATATTTATAATCTATTCTTTTTAAGTAAGATTAAAATGACAGAAAAATGACTGTATCTTTGGAATAATCTTTAAGCGAATGTATATTGTTTGCGAAGCAGTCTCGTAATGTAACGTTACCTGACAGCGTGGAGTTTACCGAAATCTATCAGTTATGAACAGCCATACATTAATGATAACGAGATTTGATAAGCGTGTGTAGCTGAGGTATTGTATTATGCTATATTAATCTTCATTTATGTTGCCATTTAGGACTTTATAAGAGACATTATATGAACTTAACGTAACTCCATTAGACTACGTTATGTACGTTAGGCCTAATGTTACTGCTCGCTGTAAAACATCAACAAAACCGAAAAGGAAATTAAACCTAATTAACTCCGCAATGGATGTAAAACATGTTAATTTAATGAATTAATGTGCAATTTGAAAGGATATATTACCAGAGATTACATTACCTCAGAAAATGATCTGAAGTCTGCCGTTAAAACTGTTGGTCATTTAAAAACGCCACTAGCAACATTGTTAATCAAAAAAAAATGTGTAAATTAATTCCTATTAAATAATTAATTCACAACTATTTTGACGAATTTTACAAATTGTATTTAAAAATTAAGAAATTAACTGAGAAATGTAAAAAGCTTACCTGGTTGAGTGGAGCTGGCCAGTTTCAGTTGAAGTGGGAATGACAGCTCATTAACTATGCAGAGTTCCAGCAGTTCCTGCTCTCATTGGCTAGAATTAATCATTAACTATGGAGAGTTTCGGCAGTTCCTGCTTTCATTGGCTAGAATTAATCACGTGCTGAAGAGCTGACGCGAATTTAATGTATTATATTATTAAATATTACTTTTTCCTTTTTTTCCTTTCATAAATATTGAATAATTAATTGATCGATCATGATTTGTATCCAAAATAAATATATATATATATTTCATTCATGCATTTTATCAGATGCTTTTATCTAAAGCGACTTACAGTGCATTCAGGCTAACATTAAATATTAATATAAAATATTAATATTTTAATTCAGAAAGGACACTTCAAATTGATAAAGTGACAGTAAAGATATTGTTACAAAAAATATAGATTTCAAATATTTTCATTGTTCTTTTCATTTTTTTATAATTATCAAAGAATCATGAAAAAATATATCATGGTTTCCACAAAAATATTCTCATATTAGAATGGTTGCTGAAAATTCAGCCTTTTCATCACAGGAATAAATTACATTGATTCATTTTATTTATTTATATATATATATATAAAATTACAGTATGACTGTAAATTACTATTACACTGTATTTTGATCAAATAAATGCAAACTTGGTGAGCATTAGAACAATAATATATATATATATATATATATATATTGATGAGTAGTATACAGATCTTGATAGAAGAAGCACAAAGTCACTTTTACGGACTTTTAAATTAAATGTTCCCTCCTGGTGGAATGACCTCCCCAACTCAATCTGAGCAGCTGAGTCCTTAGCCATCTTCAAGAATCGGCTTAAAACACATCTCTTCCATCCTTATTTGAACCTCTAACTTTAACACTCACTATTCTAATTCTATTCTTAAAAAAGTGCCCCATTTAGACTTAAACTCTATTAATTTACTTTTTATTTTTTATGCAATTAACAAAAGTAAAAAGGCATCTAACACTAGCTTTCTCTATTCTACCTGTTTTCTTTTTATTATATAATTATAAATAAATAAAAAACTTGCTACGTGTACTGCGTTTAAGCTAACTGAGACTTGTTATAGCACTTATATATCATTGCTGTTTTGTTAATTTGATTGCTTCCATTGTCCTCATTTGTGAGTCGCTTTGGATAAAAGTGTCTGCTAGACAACTAAATGTAAATGGATATCAACACATGCATGTATATATTTAAGAAAAATATGTTATGTTTATATATTAAATATATTTATATATAAAATATAAGAATGTAAATATAAAAACGTATATACACATGTAAATATATAGGCCTACAGTAAAAATATATAAATATATACTGCATGTGTGTGCATTTATATATACATATTTTAAATACACACTTGAAAAAGGTTGGGAACCACTGATTTAGAAAATATTTTAATTAAGTAAAGATTGCCATTCAGAGAATCAAAAGCAAATGTTTTAAACCTACCATCATTGTAATCTTTTAATATAATGCACTTTAACTAAATAAAGATGAAATTTGATTTATTGCCCGTTATATTATGAGGAGAAACTGAGATTGAACAAGATGAATATATTGACATGATAATTCAGTTGATTAAACAGTTAAATATTTTTGCTGTCTTTTCGATTGCTCGTGTACTGTATTACATTTGTTTTTAAATGTAAAATTATATGTTTTTAGAAAAAATACTTTTATTTTGCTCTGGGGGCGTGACGTCATAAGGCTGCGCGCACTCCCGCGTCTGTGATTCGGCTGAAGAAAGGTGAGTGGTTTTAATAGTTTAAAGTGTTTCAATCGACTAAACTCGTTTCATATATTACACTGTGAAAACAAGTATTAATCCGTGTCACATTGTAATGCTTTAACTAGTGTTATTAATGAGGTTTAATGCTTGTAAAGTGCTCCCGAACAGAAGTAACAGAAACAGTGCATCTCATTTCGCTCCCTATATAGTGAATCAGTTCATTTTAAACAAGACCTCTGTTACTGGTTAGTAGTGTTGGAGAAAACAGCAATGAATCAATGATTCAGTGATTCGATCGAATCATCGCGCGCTGACGTCATCTGCTGTTTAAAACAGAGTAAATGTGATGAAAACAAATACTAACCTGTTTAATGATAACTTTTACTAAACAACTGCAAATGTTTTCCTGAAATTGAAATCTATTAAATATTATCTACACATCAATCAATACTAAATATACGTCTTAATACAAATGTAAACCAATTTGTGTCCTTTTATTAAATTGAATGCTAATGTTGTTTTTAATGTCATACATTTTAAGTCCATTAACTCTGACTCCCTTAGCAGTGTGCTGACTACTGAACTAGTGCTGATTGTTTCTGTTAATTATTCTCATCTTTATTACAGATAAACTGAGGTCCATGTGACACTCTTATAAAGATGGAGTTTATCAAAGAGGAGAGAGAAGAAATGAAGATTGAAGACACATTAAGAGTCAAACATGAAGAGACTGAGACACACACTGTTACAAAGCTGGAGTTTAATAAAGAGGAGAGTGAAGACGTGAAGATTGAAGACACATTCAGAGTCAAACATGAAGATACTGAGACACACACTGTTATAAAGATGGAGTTTATTAAAGAGGAGAAGACGTGAAGATTGAAGACACATTCAGAGTCAAACATGAAGAGACTGAGACACACAGTGTTATAAAGATGGAGTTTATTAAAGAGGAGAGTAAAGACGTGAAGATTGAAGACACATTTAGAGTCAAACATGAAGAGACTGTGACACACACTGTTATAAAGATGGAGTTTATAAAAGAGGAGAGAGAAGACGTGAAGATTGAAGACACATTCAGAGTCAAACATGAAGAGACTGAGACACACACTGTTATAAAGATGGAGTTTATTAAAGAGGAGAAGACGTGAAGATTGAAGACACATTCAGAGTCAAACATGAAGATACTGAGGAACAAACAGGTTAGTTTTCATTCTCAAAGCTGAACTCAGTTGATCATTATTAAAATGTCCAGCTCTACAGAACACATTAAACTCTAGTGTTGATATTTCCAGTTATTAATAAAAGCAGTCTTAATAGAAGGCTATTATATTATTAACTAAAAAACTATTTCTGTGAAAGCAACAGTTAGTTTCCTAACTGTGTAAAAGTATGTGATGGTGAATCCCTCCATCAAGATCAAGATAAGTGGAGATTTGTTGTTGTTTTTTGGCTTGTGACTTGATCTTTTAAATGTAATACAAAAAAAGTAGACCCTTTACAGATTCGATTGATGTATTGCTCTTATCTGTACGATTAAATCTGAAAGTGTAATTTAAGTTCTTCTCATGGTTATCAGGAGAAAATGCCTCATAACGTGTATCCGCGTTAATCGACTGCAGAGGGTTAAACTCAACCTTGTGAAGAGTGAGTTGTGGTCTTTGCCAACCCAGCACTTCATCACAACTTCTCTTTACAGCTAGGATCGTCCTCCATAACTCCTTCTAGGACAGCCAGGAACCTTAGAGTTGTGACTGATCATCAACTAAGCTTCACAGACCATATTACTACAACGGCTCGGTCCTGCAGATTTGCTTTATACAACATTAGGAAGATTAGACCCTTCCTATCAGAGCAGGCCACACCGCTCTTGTTTTCTCCAGACTGGACTATTGTATTGCTCTCTTAGCAGGACTTCCGCCATGTACTATTAAGACTCTGCAACTGAGCTGAAGAGAGAGCATGTCACACATCTCTTCATCAGTTTGCACTGGCTGCCGATAGCCACTAGCATCAAAATCAAGGCACTTGTATACAAGACAACCACTGACTCTGCACTGAAGAACTTAATCTCGCTATTTCAGACTTATGCGCCTTCCAGAGTTCTGCAAATGATGATGTCACACTAATTGTCACACTGATAAAGGCTAATTTTATTTATCATGTCATGACCCTTTTAAAACATTGATTTGTCCACAGATAATGATTAATTCTCAATTGTGTTAATGTTATCTAAATAAACATTAATTTCAGATTGTGTAGAAAGTTATATTTCTTACTATTATTGACTCAAAAGTGCTTAGAGTGATCAGGACCTTACATTATTATGGGCTAAGTGTTACACTTGCTGTACCCATATTGAGGTCCTAAAAATACAATCAAATCAATTACAGGCTCAGTGTGGAAAAATTGTAATAAAAGATAATTTAATATTTTAATATATTATTTATTAAATATCAGATGTGCTGTGTTCATTATCACATCAAATACAAAAATTATGACAAGCATAGCGGAAGTGACATCTTCAGTACTCAATATAAGGGCTGTGGGATTTGGGAAAATATCTGATTTCTTTCACAGATATTTCAATTGCGATTTTAATTTTGCAATGTCAAGCGTCAGCTTAATATTTTCAATAGTGAGCAGCACAGTATGGGTATTGTTACCCTGCTAAAAACAAACAAACAATAGAAACCATCACAGAAATTTGCATGGTTTCCATTAAAACAGTTACAAAATAATTTTTTGTAGTGTGTTTTGGGCATTATTTCCATAGGAATTACTGTTGTTCTATTGTTTCCCATCTGAAAGGTTTCATCCCACCAATAGAATCCATCATATACCAGTAGACCCCATTATAGTTTACATTAAAGCCTAAAATAAGTCCCATTATAACCCTTAAATCCATGAAAATGTCTATTGTGTTTTGGGAGGAGTTCTATTGTTTTTTGTTTGTTTGTTTTTTAGCAGGGAATATTATAATTACTATTACTACTTTTACAGAATTTACTCAATTATTGAATTTCACAGGAAATATTTGTTTATTTTGTATAAATAAAGAACTGTAATACTTTAGTCAATTATTAAAGTATTACATAGGTTACATAGGCTGATTAATTCATTTTTAAGTATTTGGGATTTTAAGAACAATTGGAAAATGTGCTGAATGTTTAATTTCATCCAAGTGAAATTAGCAAAACAGTTAGACTGATTTGTTTTTAAAGTGGAGCCAAAAAATTTTTTTTAAGCGGAGCCAGGCAGGTCAAGTCTCATCCATATTGCCAGATGGAGAAATTCTGATGTGAAATTGCTGGTAAACCGAAGGGATTCTTACAGATATGGAAACCCTTTTAAATATCTTGAAGGTGATAACTGATTATTAATTTCAACACTTTAGTAAAGGGATAGGCAACGTTGGTTCTGGGTACCACTATCCTGCAGATTTTAGCTCCAACCCTAATCAAACACACCTGAACAAGCTAATTAAAGTCTTCAAAATTACAAGGGCTACAGGCAGGTGTTGGTTTTTTCAAGGTTTGAGCTAAACTCTGCAGGACATCGTCACTCCAGGACCACGTTGCCTATACCTGATCTGGACATATTCTCTGTGTCTAGTAAGGTTATAATGCAGCTATTGAAAAATTTGATAATATTTTGTACTGAAATTTTATTTTATATAGGCCCCCTCCCAATTTTTCTTTTTTTTTATCCACCTTTTTCCTCGACGTGTAAGTAAGCCTATGGGTGAGACTTCCTTTAATAACAGATTAAAATAACATGATAGGACACATCAATTGTCAGTATCAAGCAGCTAAATGAACTGTTTTGTACAGCTAAAATAGCTGAACGCAAAAGAGACCGGAAGCTAAACTTGTAGAATTTACTTTAGGAAAAAGGTGGATACATTTTAAGTATGAAGGTAAAAGAATAGCAAAACTCGAGAACTTGTTGATTTGAATGTGAGAACTTGTCATATTAATATTTGTACAAACCTGATCCCAAAAAAGTTGGGACACTGTACAAATTGTGAGCAAAAAAGGAATGGAATCATTTACAAATCTCATAAACTTATTTTATTTACAATAGAATATAGATAACATATCAAATGTTGAATGTGAGACATTTTGAAATGTCATGCCAAATATTGTCATTTTGGATTTCATAAGAGTTCAACATTCCAAAAAAGCTGATACAGGTTGCAATAAGAGGCAGGAAAAGTTAAATGTACATATATGAAACAGCTGGAGGACCAATTTGCAATGTATTAGGTCAATTGGCAACATGATTGGTTATAAAAAGAGCCTCTTAGAGTGACAGTGTCTCTCAGAAGTCAAGATGGGCAGAGGATCACCGATTCCCCCAATGCTGCTTCGAAACATAGTGGAGCAATATCAGAAAGGATTTTCTCAGAGAAAAAATGCAAAGAGTTTGAAGTTATCATCATCTATAGTGCATAATGTCATCCAAAGATGCATAGAATCTGGAACAATCTCTGTGCGTAAGGGTCAAGGTCAGAAAACCATACTGGATGCCCGTGATCTTCGGGCCCTTAGATGGCACTGCATCACATACAGGAATGCTACCGTAAAGGAAATCACAACATGGTCTCAGGAATACTTCCAGAAAACATTGTCAGTGAACACAATCCACCGTGCCATTCACCGTTGCCGGCTAAAACTCTTTAGGTCAAAAAGAAGTCATTTCTAAACATGATCCAGAAGTGCAGTGTTTTCTCTGGGCCAAGGCTCGTTTAAAATTGACTGTGGCAAAGTGGAAAACTGTTCTGTGGTCAGACGAATCAAAATTTGAAGTTCCTTTTGGAAAACTGGGACGCCATGTCATCCTGACTAAAGAGGACAAGGATAACCCAAGTCGTTATCAGCGCTCAGTTCAGAAGCCTGCATCTCTAATGGTATGGGGTTGCATGAGTGTGTGTGGCATGGACAGCTTACACATCTGGAAAGGCACCATCAATGCTGAAAGGTAAATCCAAGTTCTAGAACAACATATGCTCCCATCCAGACGTTGTCTTTTTCAGGGAAGACCTTGCATTTTCCACCATGACAATGCCAGACCACATACCACATCAATTACAACATCATGGCTGCGTAGAAGAAGGATCCAGGTACTGAAATGCAGATCTGGGCTGCAGTCCAGATCTTTCACCTATAGAAAACATTTGGCGCATCATAAAGAGGAAGATGCGACAAAGAAGACCTAAGACAGTTGACATCCAAAGCAGTTTGACCAATAACATGCAGGTATTGTTCATAATTGACCAATTGTGGGGATGCGCGTGAGAAGGTGAGAACTACAAGGAACGATCAAAGCGATGCAAACATGTGTTTGTTCGGTCGTTTGACTTGAATCATTGCTGCACACCAATCAAAAAAAGACACCAAAGTAGGTTTGAGAGAGTGAATCGAAAGCATTAGGACCCAGCTCTCTGTTCCTAGCTCTATCTGTCAGTGGATCACCAGCTTTCTGACAGATAGGCAGCAGTTAGTGAGACTGGGGAAATTCATGTCAAACAGCTGCTCCACCAACACTGGTGCCCCTCAGGGATGTGTTCTCTCCCCTCTGCTCTTCTCCCTGTACACCAACGACTGCACCTCTAAAGACCCCTCTGTCAAGCTCCTGAAGTTTGCAGACAACACTACAGTCATCGGCCTCATCCAGGACGGTAATGAGTCTGCTTACAGACAAGAGGTTGAGCAGCTGGCTGTCTGGTGCAGTCTTAACAACCTGGAGCTGAACACGGTCAAAACAGTGGAGATGATTGTGGAATTTAGGAGAAACCCCCCTGCACTTTCCCCACTCACCATCATTAACAGCACTGTGACTGCAGTGGAGTCATTCAGATTTCTGGGAACCACCATCTCTCAGGACCTGAAGTGGGACAATCACATTGACTCTATTGTGAAAAATGCCCAACAAAGGTTGTACTTCCTTTGCCAGCTGAGGAAGTTTAACCTGCCACAGGAGCTGCTGAAACAGTTCTACTCAGCCGTCATTGAGTCAGTCCTGTGTACTTCAATAACTGTCTGGTTTGGTTCAGCAACAAAATCAGACATCATGAGACTACAGAGAACTGTTTGGACTGCCGAAAGGATTATTGGTGCCCCTCTGCCCACCCTTCAAGAACTGTATACATCCAGAGTGAGGAAAAGGGCTCAGAAAATCACTCTGGATCCCTCACATCCAAGTCACCCCATCTTTGAACTTTTGCCATCTGGCCGGCGCCTCAGAGCCGCAAATACCAGAACAGCAAGGCACAAGAATAGTTTTTTTCCCCCAGGCAATCTACCTCATGAACAGTTAAATGTTCCCCACTTATGCTTATACAAAAAAAAATTGCAATATCCTTATATTTATTTGTTACCCCTCCATCCTAGTACATCCCTGCATCTTATTCAATCCTATTCCATTATCAATTATAGCACAATTGTTTATACACTTTTTTTTGTCTTTTTTTTTTGTCTGTGTGTTGTTGTCTCCATGTACTGGAAGCCTATGTCACTAAAACAAATTCCTTGTATGCGCAAGCATACTTGGCAATAAAGCTCATTCTGATTCTGTCTGCTCTGCTCTATATAGCTCATGAATGTCACACAACCTGGATATTTTAGGCAATCTGAAAATCCTGGCCGGGATGAACGGCGCATTTGGCCACTCTGTTGAGTATAGACTGCTAACCTGTGCTCCCACTTTCCAGTGATCACTCCGGTATATTCTCCAAGTT
Organism: Carassius carassius; assembly: GCF_963082965.1. NCBI lineage: Eukaryota > Metazoa > Chordata > Actinopteri > Cypriniformes > Cyprinidae > Carassius > Carassius carassius. The sequence goes on from NC_081776.1 coordinate 27,251,349, forward strand.
CCTGTTCTCCTTGTCATCCAGTTGTCATCGTGTGTATAAGTGCTCCATGTGTGGTTGTAGCTCCATGTAGCTTCGCTTTTCTGTTGAATCTCCATCTTACTATCACTCTCTGTTGTCTAAAGTGATCAAATATAAATTTAATTCCCAACATATATCTGATATTATCTATCAAACTAATCTGGGCCCGGTTCCCCAAAACGTTCTTATCGCAAAGTAGTTCTTAACCTATTCCTTAACCTCTCTCTTAACCTTATGGCACTATTCCTGACACGTTCGTACGCTAAGTATATCTTCTGTAAGTCACACTTTCGTAAGGTTTGTCTGGACCATTCGTAAGCTCTCTCTTAGCGTTGTTTGAGCTCAAGACGCTAGTCGCCACCACTGTGCAGCAGTCTTTAGAAATCAGTGAAGTGCAGTACAAGTCAAAAACTATTGTATGTTGACAAAGTTGTGGCTCAACAATGATTTTATGTTATGGACATTTTAAGACTCATAATAAAATATGTTCGCAATGGATACAGGCCTATTTATGAAGTTGACTTTATGTGGTATCAGAACTAATATGGTGGTAATTAATTAGCCTAGGCTATTTTGTAATGTAATTAAAGCGTTTAAATTGGCAATCACTTTTGATAATTAAAATCTGGCAAACAATTTGGCTCTAAATGGCTAAGATCTATAAATGGGTAAGCATGGTGGTGTCCAGTAAGCGACCAACTATGGCAGCGATCCAAAGTGTCCTTGTACTGAATCAAAGACGGAGCCGTTTGGCGGAGACGTTTAGTCCATGTCAATTTTTTTATTCGGCAAAACTTAAGCCCTTTCGACATCTCGCCTGACGTGGCTATATTAAAGAAAAATTGCCTCCCAAGACAACTCATTATGGAGCTGCTGGACCTTCTCAGACCTGCGCTTGCCAGGCCAACGCGGCAGAATTTTGCTTTAAGCCCTGAACGTTTTTTTTTTTTTTTTGCTACAGGGACCTTTGTCGTGGGAGAGGGCTACAGCCTAATCAAGACCTCTGTGTGGAGGTGCGTCCACACTGTCACCAACATCCTTCTGCGCCATACCGGGGATTACATCCTGGTGGATGGCACACACTTATCCCTATCGCCAATCTATCTGTTATTGATCAGGCGTACATATCGCGAAAGGGATACGCGGCCATAAACAATCCCACAATGCGTCGCTGCTGCAAACAGGTTAGGCTGCACTTCAGTCAAAATTATTTTTTTTTTTTTAAAAAGTAACGGACAATGCACCATATGGTAACGGTAACGGAGTTAATTTATTTGAAAAGTAATGCGTTACAGTATTAGTTACTGTCAAAAGTAACTGCGTTACAGTAACGAGTTACTAATAATGCGTTACTGCCCAACACTGCTCGTAACTGCGGGTGACTGCAGACACCCGCTCATTTTGGATCAACCCGCGCATCACTGACTCCTTCAACATTATTGAAATGTTGCCTATTAATCATATTGACAGTTAAATTGCAGATTCTAACTGACCCTCTGATGTCACATGGACTACTTTAATGAGGGTTTTTTTACCTTTCTGGACATGGACAGTAGACCGAACACACAGTTTCAATGGAGGGACTGAGAGTTCTCGGACTAAATCTAAAATATCTTAAACTGTGTTCAGAAGATAAATGGAGGTCTTACGGGTTTGGAACGACATGGTGCATGAATGCAAAATTTTTAATTTAAAATGCCATTTTAAGGTTGCTAATATTGTGTTATGAGTCTCTTAAAACAGGTTTACATGCATGCAAGGTAAAAAAAAAACATGTTAGTTTTCAAAAATAAATATAATAATAATAAAACTAATAATAATAATTTTACCTAATTTCTAGATTATTTGACCTAATTTCTAGATGATTCGTAAATGACTTGTGTGAAGCAGTTCAAAGAATCGGTCTCTCTAAACCTCTCATTTCCATGAGGACTGCTGTGATTGGTCAGATGGCACAGTCCTTTGTGAGTTGTCCAGAGTTGTAGAGATTGCCATAATTGAACGAAAACCTTGGAGACGTGTCAAAACAAAGTAAAGATAGTATTGATTGTACCTCACCAATTCAAGCCAGAGTCTGATGATGAAATGGTTGAACTGGCTGAACAAGAGACTGATTCACAAGCACGACTGGAGCAGGACGTTTCTCAGAGGTAAGTGTGCTCTCTCTGGCTCCACTGCCGTTCCTAAAGAGCACATTTGGGGTGTATTCAAAACTTGTACTTTATCTGAAATATTAGCCTGTCTAAACTGACATAATAATCAATCAAACAAATTAAAATGTGCTGTGACCACCTCCTTTTTAATATCCCAATGTTTCTTTCCACTTTTATTTGAGTTTTGGTATGCGCAGAATTGAATTGAATGAGAACAAAACACGGATACCAGTGTGGAGACTACCCAGGAAGCAATTTTCAGTTTTTAAATACGTCTAATAGCTGTCCAAACACAGCCCAAATGTCTAGGCTAGAGGCTAAATTTGGGCTGTCAGTGAAAATTTAATCGACGTCTGATCATAGCCCAAGAATAGACTAGTCATCAATTGGACTCCTATTAATGACTACATGTACATCTAATAGACAACTAAATGGCAGTCCACCCAAACAAATTAACTATACAGCTTTTATTAAGAAAAATAAAAATTTTAACAACTTTGACAACTACAAAATGATACGAATCCAAAGTAATTCATGACAAAATAAAATTATATAAATACAATACACTTAAATATAAATATGATTAGAAAAAACTGGATTTTTTTTAAATAATAAAAATATAAAAATTATATATATATAAATTCTAATACAATTCAAGAGCCTGTTATCACACTTGACATTAAAACATCACAGATAAATTGAAACAAAAAAAAGATTAACCCTTTTGTTGGTTTACTTATTTTAACAAATAAACCTTTATAGAACTTAAAGAAAATTAAAAATGATTGTTCTTTTTTTCTTGTTTAAAACGCTTCCCAACTGCATTCCTCAAATCCAACTCCGGGAAGTTGGTCATCACATATGGAAGTAAAATAATGCCATACATCTTTGAAACAAAAAAGCATGCTGAAATGCTGAAAAAATATAAAATAATGCATTGCATTAACAGTACTTGCATTTTAACTCTCTTGGTGCCACGGTCGAGTTTACTCGACAAGATGCGGCACTGAATAAAACGGCCGATTTTGTCAAATAGGGTGTCAAATTTCATGCAACCTCCCCTGCACCAGATAGCAGACATGTAATACTTAATCTCTGACTCAAAAAAACGTCATGCTCCTATACAAAATCTTCGAGCTAGAGCGCATTGAATCAGTGCAAAAAAAAGCGGAGCTAGTGTGAGAGTGAGCCATTTTATCTGACCAATATTGTCAACGTCAGCGAGTATTGGCATTAGATTATTATTATTATCTAATGGCATCAATAAAGCTTCAATAAAGCCGCAATGAGGTGTTGGAACTTCTATTCGCGGACACTGATTCTGAGGAATAGCTGCATTCAGAAGATGCTGAAAGTGAAAGTAGCCCTTCACCAAGCACAAACGGTGAATCCTTTGACATTTGGCAAAGTACCATTTACATTAGGCAGAGATGTGAACAATGTTTGACGGGGTCAGAGTGTTCATCGCGAAATTAGCAGGCGTGTTATTGTTGCGGGGACGAGGCGGGAGATTTTTACCGCGCTAGACATGTATATTTGTCTTCTGACCGCACCTCTCCGCAATCGTGGCGACAGTATTGTAGTGGAGACTTTGTCTAATGCCACTGGGTATCTTAGACGAGGTCGAAGTATTCATAGGACAGTTATGAGGCAAGATGGGGTGTCGCAATGACACTGACAGTAGTCCGAGCTGTGCACACTAGGCGCGTGCGCGAGGCAGATCTGGCCGCGCTGCTCATGTGGCGATGTGACACGGGGCATAGCTTTTGAACTAAACAGGTCTTGTCTACTTGTGTTTGTGTGTCATATGAATAATATATATGTGCCCCATAGATGGAATCAGAGTGCCTGCTGCATGTAGTAAATTGAAAATCCCAACTGCTACATGCATTCGGTTTGTTTCTACCATTTATTAGTAATGATTTACACAGTTTGTTTACTACTTACTATTTACCTGAGCATTCAGTATTGTGCAATATAGCACACAGAAGGTGAGGGACATTTTTGGGGGGAAAGAAGTGCTGCATTTTATTATTTAAACGTGACTTTTCATGAAAATTCTATAATTCAAGATGGCCATGCCCATATGACGTCATAATATGCAAATTATATGGGAAAATAAAATCCCTACATAAACATTTGGTCATCCTTAATATTTGTATAATTGACAGAAAGTTTCTATCTTTTATAAATTTTAAGATATAGCCTTCTAAAATTAAGATGTCAAAATCGAACGTTTTAGGAAAAAACCTCTGGCGCCTAAAGGGTTAATGCCTTTTATTTTTGGGGCTTACATTATTAGGTCCTGAAATTTAACATAGTTGTTCATTTAAGCTGTGAATATTTCAGTACTAAATATTTCACACACCTTTTCATAATAAAAATATTAGTAATTCATATTCACCTTCCAGAATTCACTTCCAAAATATTCAATCAGTTTAAAAAAATACGATGTATAATATTCAACAGGCAAATTTCGGTTCATTTTATTTCACTTTCTAAATTTGCTTCCACAAATTCAGTGGTTACAGTTCAGCAGATAATTCACCATTGCACATCCGGGAGCTGCAGGAATAGCAGTAGAGCACTGATGCATGATCTCCATCTGCTGTCAGTCGCTCACCTGCAGGTGGTGCACGCAGCTGTTGATTAAGACCAAAGCAACAGGTGGATGAAGTAATTCAGTTACAAAAACTGATCTGCAGAAACGGAGCAGGCAATAAGTAGAAGCTTTGAATATGGGGGCATGTGGAAAACCTGATTGTGTGCACGTTTAATTCAACATCTTCACTGTTACCCATAGCCTATGTAAGCAACGTTCTCGACCACAAAGGAGATTATAATGGTGTTTTACGCAACGCTAAAGTACAGAAGAAACATTACATCTAAGGAAGACATATATTGCTTTCGTTTGTTTAGTTTCCATAACTTTGTGTCATGGCTTGTGTGATGTTGTGCTGTAATACTGTGGATTCCCTCAGGCCACACTCCAGGATTGCCCAATGATGAGGGAATGAGCATATATGTGTTCCTGTGGCTCAAGTGGTAGAGCATTGCGTTAGCAGCGCAAGGTTGTGGGTTCGATTCCCAGGGAACACATGTTAGGTAAAATATATTAGCCTGAATGCACTGTAAGTCGCTTTGGATAAAAGCATCTGCTAAATGCATGAATCTAATTTAATTAAATATGCAATGTTGAAAGTAAAATACATCCAGAAGGCTGTTATGCAACAGCAGAAGACCCCGCCTGGTACCACTCAACACTCAACTCCACTACAAATAAGAAAAAAAGGCTACAATTTGCACAAGCTCACCAAAATTGGACAGTTGAAGACTGGAGTTGCCTGGTCTGATGAGTCTGGATTTCTGTTGAGACATTCGGATGATAGAGTCAGAATCTGGCGTAAACAGAATGAGAACATGGATCCATCATGCCTTGTTACCACTGTGCAGGCTGGTGGTGGTGGTGTAATGGTGTGGGGGATGTTTTCTTGGCACACTTTAGGCCCCTTAGTGCCAATTGGGCATCGTTTAAATGCCATGGCCTACCTGAGCATTGTTTCTGACATGTCCATCCCTTTATGACCCACCATGTACCCATCCTCTGATGGCTACTTCCAGCAGGATAATGCACCATGTCACAAAGCTCGAATCATTTCAAATCGGTTTCTTGAACATGACAATGAGTTCACTGTACAAAAATGGCCCCCACAGTCACCAGATCTCAACCCAATAGAGCATCTTTGGGATGTGCTCGAACGGAAGCTTCGTGCCCTGGATGTGCATCCCACAAATCTCCATCAACTGCAAGATGCTATCCTATCAATATGGGCCAACATTTCTAAAGAATGCTTTCAGCACCTTGTTGAATCAATGTCACATAGAATTAAGGCAGTTCTGAAGGCGAAAGGGAGTCAAACACAGTATTAGTATGATGTTCCTAATAATCCTTTAGGTGAGTGTATAGGCTAGGCTTTAAATCAACGATTTGATATCTAACATCAAAGCGACTAGAATCAGACATAACAAGTGTGCATGTTCAGCAATGAGAGTCTAAGTTCAATGACTTTTTTTCAACATTCACAGATGTTATAGGTATGCCTACGTGAGTGTGTGTTTAGAACTTGTGCAGGCCTTTCATGTTAAGGTCAAATAAAACATTGCTTTGATATCATGTAGGTTCAAAGTTACTTACCAATAACATCAGGTCATATTATACTTTGCTGGCTGAGTATCTGCACCATTGTCGATCGAACGCTGGAGAGAGTAGGCAATAGTTACCGGAGATAACTATGGCCAGTCCTGCGAAACGTAGAGAGGAGGATTGGGACGTAGAAGGGTATCTACACAACGTTTCTCCTGCGTAAAACTCAATCTACAATGATCTACAATAAGTATTTTACCGCTGTGATTCAGAGCGGAAGGAGGGAGTTTCATAGCTTCTCGATGGAAAAACGATCTCCTTCTTTTGTTGTATTTCTGCAGGCTACTCCGATCCAAATGGATTCGATGTGATATGTAATAGAGCCACATGTCTTGATGTTGTGAGCGTTCCTTTCTCCAGAAGCACACCTCCAAGCAGTACAAGGCTGAGTGTAGCCGATGTTAAGCTCTGGGGCCCAGACAAAATGTAAGTAGCCTATGCTATATCTTGTTTTAAATTAATATAGGCTATTGACAAAAAGACCTATGTTATAAAACTGTTTGTTTTTATATACTTGCAGGTAGGCGAGCTGGAAGCAAAAGTGATGTCCCGTGCAGCGGTTAGCAAAATTGTGCTGGTTAAGAAAGAGGAGTGCGAACTGAAGGAGATATGGGTCAGCGACGGGACCGGAGAAATGAAGCTCACGCTCTGGGACAGCCTTATTTCTGAAATTCAAGCATCGAAATCATATTCATTTTCAAATTTGTCTACACGAGAGCAAAGTGGAGAAATTTGTTTAATGACAACTCCATCCAGAATTAAAGAAATCCCACCACTGGACATACCTGATCAAGATGACGATCCTGTCGACAGCGCTTCCTCCGCGACCTTGCACGGTGTTGTCTCCGGTATTCAAATTATAGCCTGACATCGCTGTCTGAAGTGCCACAGCCTGCAGAATAATTTTATTCCAAATTACAAAGAGATGTGAAGCTTGCAAACTAAAGCAAAGGTCATCTTTCTACAAGTCAACCTACGGCGGAGTCCTAGTTCTAACGACAGATCAGGGAGATAACTCGCTGACTCTGTCAGATTTATGCCTAACTGCTTTGACAAATACGGCATAAAGCATTCGCCCAACGATCTGGAGTCCATTGAGGAACATTTCTTTAATCGTTCTGATTTCGAAATGACATTCAATGATGTCTCCCTGGTGACTTGCATAATCCACCCGACTACAGCTCAGCAGAATGAAGATTGGGAAGATGATCTTGCGTTGATTGAAATGGATGGTGAAGGTGGTGTGGTTGTTGAGGGTGCTCCTGTCGCTGGTGCTGAAGGTGGCGTGGCTGGTGAGGTCGCTGGTGGCGTGGATGGTTAGGGTGCTCGTGTCGCTGGTGCTGAAGGTGGCGTGGCTGGTGAGGTCGCTGGTGGCGGTTCTGAAGGTGGCGTGGCTGGTGAAGTCGCTGGTGGCGGTTCTGAAGGTTGCGTGGCTGGTGAGGTCGCTGGTGGCGGTGCTGAAGGTGGCGTGGATGGTGAGGGTGCTGGTGGCGGTGCTGAAGGTGGCGTGGATAGTTAGGGTGCTCGTGTCGCTGATGCTGAAGGTGGCGTGGCTGGTGAGGTCGCTTGTGGCGGTTCTGAAGGTGGCGTGGCTGGTGAGGTCGCTGGTGGCGGTGCTGAATGTGGCGTGGATGGTGAGGGTGCTGGTGGCAGTGCTGAAGGTGGCGTGGATGGTGAGGTCGCTGGTGGCTGTGCTGAAGGTGGCGTGGTTGTTGAGGGTGCTCGTGTCGCTGGTGGCGGTTCTGAAGGTGGCGTGGCTGGTGAGGTCGCTGGTGGCGGTGCTGAAGGTGGCGTGGTTATTGAGGGTGCTCCCGTCGCTGGTCCTGAAGGTAGCGTGGCTGGTGAGGTCGCTGGTGGCGGTTCTGAAGGTGGCATGGCTGGTGAGGTCGCTGGTGGAGGTGCTGAAGGTGGCGTGGATGGTGAGGGTGCTCGTGTCGCTGGTGCTGAAGGTGGCATGGATGGTGAGGGTGCTGGTGGCGGTGCTGAAGGTGGCGTGGATGGTGAGGTCGCTGGTGGCGGTGCTGGAGGTGGCGTGGATGGTGAGGGTGCTCGTGTCGCTGGTGCTGAAGGTGGCGTGGATGGTGAGGTCGCTGGTGGCGGTGCTGAAGGTGGCGTGGATGGTGAGGTCGCTGGTGGCGGTGCTGAAGGTGGCTTGGCGTGTTCAGGATGGCAGTAGGCTAATTGAGTCAAGTAGCTAATGTAAAAAAAAATAAGGCTAGTTAAAATGCACATTTATAGTAAAATTATATTGTTATGGTGATTGTATTTTTTTATATTGCTACTCGTCCTAATGCATGTAGCCTGTGTTCACTGCACTTGATTGTTCTGTGTTCCTTTTTTTGTTCTATGGTTTGTCCCTGTTTTTTAATGTGGTTCTAAAATTTAAAACAAGGTGAGTGATTGTTATTCACTTTCTCATTAGTAGGCTAGGCCTATTTTATATAAAATAAATAAAATAGTTAGATTTGATACTTAAAACATTTGTGGTAACTTGATAGCTAGCAAATTTAAAGTCAATTAAAAAGCAGCGGTTTTATCCTAACTATTTCAATTATTAGCCTATTTTAAATGTATATAAAGTTTACCTAAAGTATTGCTGAGCAATTAAAGTAGCCTAGCCTTAATTGAAAATATGAATAAAAATAAACTTGGTAAATGTAGGCTACAATAAACATTACATTTTTTTTTTCAAAAGATATCAAGGTTGGCCACATGGCTACAGTAGGCTAGAATAGGGTTTTAGGCCTACAGCCTACATTGTTTTTTTATCGTTATCCATTCAACTTATTTTATTTTTTTATCAACCAAGCAAAACATTATGGTGGTTATTATATTTTTCTGAATGGGTCTTACTGTTTTGTGTCGAGGACATCTTGCTGCACAGACATGTGTCCTTCTTCATTAAGTGACGTCACTCCAAAGTGACAGCTGCAGTCTCTGACCTGCGACTTCACTTGCAATGGCCACTAAAGTGGATCCTAGCCTAACCATAGACCGTAAGAGCTGATTATATGAAGTAGGCTACATTAGGAATGGTATTAATATAAAATGTGTTTCTTACTATATAGTGCTTAATAAAAACAATTGAACATTCCTTTCACTTGATAAACTGTTAAAATATAAATAAGAATAGTAGCCTACTAAGTTGAGAAAGTGTAGCTACAGATATACAGTACAGACCAAAAGTTTGGACACACCTTCTCATTCAAAGAGTTTTCTTTATTTTCATGACTATGAAAATTGTAGATTCACACTGAAGGCATCAAACTATGAATTAACACATGTGGAATTATATATGGAATTATATACATAACAAAACAGTGTGAAACAACTGAAAATGTCATATTCCAGGTTCTTCAAAGTAGCCACCTTTTGCTTTGATTACTGCTTTGCACACTCTTGGCATTCTCTTGATGAGCTTCAAGAGGTAGTATCTGCAGCAACACATAGCCTAGATTGATTTTAATTGAATAATTAAACAATCCTTAATTATTCAATTGATGGATTGTTTTAACCCTCTAAGCGCCAAAGTCGCAAAATTGCGACAAGACGTCATACTTAATAAAATAGACTGTAGTTCCTTATATGGTGTAATATCTCATTTGTATTCCCTTCCACTAGATGGCAGACATGTAGTACTTTGATTCTAGACCAACATTACATAATGTTTCTGTTCAAAGTGTTCGAGGAAATAGCAGAGCAAGTGAGCTCTCATGTCATTGATGCGGAAGCAATTTATTTCATAGCATGAGTGTAAATGGAGAGATTTATGAGAGAAAATCGCCAGATGGCTAATACAAAGTTGTACCGCGAGGATGTGTTGCAAATGTTGATCGCCAATTCTGACTCTGAAGGGGAATATTTGCCTTTTGGAAATGACGATCGTCTGTCTAATGATCGCGCGTCTCTCGTTACATCTTTGCAGCGCAATGGTGCCGCCGTGCAAGGCGAGAGTGTTCACGAAGCACAAACAAGCGATCATTTCGACCCTTTGCTCAACAGGGATGCGGGTGACAGAGGTGAACGTGGTCAAAGTGTCCATAGGAGAGCTGTTGCTGATCGCGCACGCTCTAATGCGCGGCCAACAGACAGTACAGGTACAGTCTGTGTGGAGAAGGTGCGCTCTGCGCTGTCATGCATTGAATGAGAGGAACCATACTCTCAAGAACTATAAACTGTGTCACATAGATACCTGATTGTGCAGATAGCTGGTCAACTGATCAAAAAATAGGCACATGTCATTTACTATGGCACAGTAATATAGTAATAATGTACTACTTTTCCCATTTTTTTTTCTGATCATTTGGAATGAGAATAAAAAGACAAAAAAACAACAACAATCAAATATCAAAAAGTAGGCTACTGTTCACATGTGTTTTACGACTATATAGTGTAGTAATATAGTAATAATTTAGTACTTTCTCCTGTTTCATTGTTGGCTTCCTCTTTTCTGATTAACTTGGAATGAGGATAAAAAAGACACACACACACAAAAACATGCAAATATGATCAAGCATCAATTCTGTCACGGGTGACCGAATGCTTGGGAAAGCGGAACCTTTCTTTTTCCATGTTCCCCGAGGGGATTATTTTGGTGTAACGCCTCACTCCGGTTCCGGGTGTAGCAGAGGCATTGTCCTACCTAATTACTGCTGATACACGGCAGGTGTGAGAGAGAGAGGAGCGGCGTTTGCACAGGCTTTCCGCTTCACAAGAGGAGGATAAAAGAGCCGTTCAGAAGAGAAGAGAGGAGAAGGGTTGGAGTTGGTAAAAGGCAGTAGGTGTCCAGTTGATCAGGTTCGGCTGGGTCTCTGTCGTCGTGTTTTGGGGTAGAAGATCTCCTGTTTGAGCGCTCACATTGGACGTTGTAATCCTGGAAATTCGTGTAAGTGAAGAACTGCCATTGGAGTCTGTCGTTTAGAGCTGCTTGTGGAATATTACTGGATTGAACTGCTGCTTGGATCTGTGCTGGAAGAGGAAGAGAGAAAGATAAGTGAATTAATTACATCGTTGAATCAAATGTAGAGCTTGAAGAAAAGACTGTGAATGTGAAATTTACTGTTGAGGAGGACATCTGTTCCAGATACACTGGAGAGGAATTGAGAGTTGAATATTCCCATTGAAATGCATGGATGAAGCGAGGCTTTTGATCAGCCCTATTGTGTGAGTGAATTGCAGTTGTTTGCCTTACCTGATGCACGCTGAATTAATGCTGTGGATTTGTAGTCAACACGAGTGCTGTGTGCTATGCTGAGAAGAGTCTCCCAACGCCTGCTTTCATTCTTGTGAAATGATCTACTGGTCCCCATCTAAATTCCAGAACGATACAACTGAACTGGTGAAGTAATGCTTTGTATTATCCTCTCTTCCACTGAGTATTGTCGTGAAGTAATTCCTCATTGAAGGCTCCTGTTAACTCTCTCTCTTTCTCTGAAAATTACAAGTCTCAAAGAAACATTACCTGTTCCTTACTGTCTGAGTCCTGCAGATGTGCAGCAACGCTGTGAAGTGAGTTTTAAAGTCACAATTCCCCTCTCACGTCCTGATAAGAAAATATGCTGTTAAGAGAAGAAACATTACCTGCTACCTACCGTCTGAGTCCTGCAGATGTGCAGCAACGCTGTGAAGTGAGTTTTAAAGTCACAATTCCCCTCTCACGTCCTGTTAAGAGAATCTGCTGATACGAGAAGAAACCTTACCTGCTACTTACTGTCTGAGTCCTGCAGATGTGCAGCAACGCTGTGAAGAGAGTTTTAAAGTCACAATTTCCCCCTCACGTCCTGATAAGATAATCTGCTGTTGAGAGAAGAAGCATTACCTGTTACTTACCGTCTGAGTCCTACAGATGTGCAACAACGCCGTGGAGTAAGCCTTCCTAGCCACTATCACACCATTGTGTCCCGAAGACAGTGAAGAATCGTCCCAGCGGTTACTCCGGTCAAATAGCCCGAGAGCAATAGACGAGAGTTGCTCATTCTTTCTTTAAGTCGATTATTATTCAATAAAGATTGTTACTTTTTAACTCAATTACTTGCCTCCTCCTTTGTCCGTCTGTTGCGTGTCTGTGGTATCGGCTCCTCACGGTGGCGTCTGGAGTCAGGGGCGGCTGGTCATCCGAGTCCCCCCCGGCCTGCACCGGTGACAATTCAATATCTAATATTTCCTGAATATTATGAAATTCGAGATGGCCGCCCCTGGTGACTTCATAATATGCAAATTAGATGAGTACATTTACACCCCACATAAACTTTAAATCATGCCAAACATTTTTCTAATTGACAGTAGATCTCTATAAGCCCTTTTAAGCCACAAGCTTTTGAAATCTTGATGTCAAAATACAAATTTTAAGGGTTAAGAATGTCTTGGGAACATGTGGTAATAAAATAAGTTTTATTTTTTCTTGTGTGTTACCCTGGGGGCCACAGCCCTGCAGACTTTAGCTTCAACCCTAATTAAACATCTGATCAGCTAATCAAGTCCTTTAGGCTAGTGGTGGGCGATACTGCAAAATTTGGTATCGATCCGATACCAAATACATATAGGGTAAGTATTGCCGATACTGATACAATACTTTTTACTTAAAAAAAAAAAAAATTGTGTAGGGGAGAGCAGTAGGTCTATGTCATTATTTCTGAGATGAATGAATGATCTATTATTTAGGCAATATTTTTATTAATGTATTGAAATCCACAAAATTATTAGTTATTAGGTACTGTAGAATTAATTCTTTACAGCCTTTTTTTAAAAATAAAGAATAACAAAAATCTTTCCCTTTTTTTCTGGTTTTAAAAGCAAATAGAATAAAGTGCAATCAAATATAACTGAAGAACAAACAAAGAACAAATATACCTGTGCAATTACATTCCCTGAGTCCCCCTTCTGGACTTCAATGTGCTATGAGCTTCGCTCACTCTGTTCGCTGCTCCTCGGCGCGTTGTGTCAGTGAGTCACGTGACGACACAATGACGACTCACAGCAGAGCAGCAGGAGTAGCATAGTGGGCCAGGATGTGGAAGTAGCATTTGCTCAGGATTGTAGAGGTAGAAGACACGAGCAAAGTATAATAACGTAGATGAGAGATATTTAAATTAATTACAATTGTATCGATCTGATACCAATACCAGTGTTGGCATCGATACTATCGATATTTAGATCGATCCGCCCACCCCTACTTTAGGCTTATTTGAAAACTGCAGGTGTGTGTGTGTGTTTGTGTGTGTGTGAAAGCAGGGTTGGAACTAAACTCTGTAGGGCTGTGGCCCTCCAGAAAACAAGTTTGACACCTGTGGCATAGACTGAAAAAACTAAATGCTACTGCGTATTGTAGTGTTGACTATAGTGACCTGATAAACTGTTATAGTGTACTTTTATATAGTACATAGTACAGACTATTAGGTAATTTGTTTATTACTAGAGTTGACATATTAATACAACAAATTACCATAACAAGTTAGTTAAAGTACTTTAATATGGTTCAAGAAAATTATAGTATTTACTATAAATTACTTAGTATATTTTCTAGGTATGATTTGTTAAATCAAGGTAACAATTTTAGAATTTGTGAGCAGTATGATTTATTCATTTTGGGGATGAGTTAATTAGAAAACCGTGGTGGCCACGTATTTGTGAGTCTTTTTTTAACTGTTATTTAGTATATTTAATTGTTTTGACCTATAACAAAATACAATAGTAATTTATTGTAAATAATATTATAGTATTTTGAACTATAACATAGTAAAATATGTTTACTTGTGGTAATTCTGTAGTTGTTGTAGTAATAAAACAATAGTCAAATAAACAAATTACTTTACCCAGTGCTGTACTAAGTTTTCTACAATTATACACCAGTTTACCTCTAATGCAGAGATCTCCAACCATGCTGCTGGAGAGCTACCTGTCCTGAAGACCTCAGTTCCAACCCTGTTCCAACACACCTGCCTATAATTATCAGGTAACCCTGAAAAGCTTGATTAGCTGCTCGTTGTAGCTAAATTTGTACTGCCCTACAAAGGCAAAAGACCTTAACTCACTAGAGTGTGAAATTGAGAAAAATGACTTACATTTTTTTGTTGTTGTTCAGCCAATTGTATGATAGGTAGGACTCTGAAAGTTTGTCAAGTAGTTGTTATAATGAATATATTTATCTACATAAAACAATAGAGCTCAAACTTGACCTTTGACCCTTATTCGGAAGTTACTGTATTCTGCCTTTGCATTATCTGCAAAACCGTAATGGGTCATACAGAGGGAAAATACGTTAACTTTTTTTTTTCCTTTTTTCCTTTTTTTTTTTTTAACTTTATCACTCTATACAAACATTTCTATGATAACAATGATAGCCTTAAAATAACATTTAGTGAGCTCTGTAGTAGCCTAAGGCTTACATCAATAGAATATAAAAAAAATAAATAAATAAGAAGGCTATGATCATTTTAAAACTTTCTAATTGCACTTAAGTAAAATAACACTAAGAGGTTAAAGTAACTTTCAACAAATATTTTTTATATTTGAAAGGTTTATTTTGGCCATGCCAGTAGTATCATTCACCCTTTTCTGAAAAAAGGTATAGGAATATGTTTTATCTGATGATATTGTGTGTATTTTCCAGAATTCATCACCAAAATCTGTATTGGCATAATACATTTTGAAAATGTATTTAGTAACACATGCAGACGATGGATCTGAAAGGTGGATACTTTCATATTCCGCTCTTATCACAGGCACTTCCTGGGATTCGTGTTCGAATGTGCCACGCTCCTCACGTTCGAGAAAAACGCAGTGCTTTTACCTTTAAAACTAGTAGGGAGTGCGTACTGGACTACAACCTCATCAATACTAAGACTTAATAATGAAACATTATGTTCAGAACGTCTTTATTGCCCAGTGCAATTTTTTTGTTTATGTTAAGCATAAAATGTGTTTTAATATCAGTATTAGTAAGGATAGTATCTTTGTATAAAACTTGCAAAAGAGTTTAACTTTCACAAAATCAAATATATTTACCGCATTTTTCGGACTATAAGTTGCACCTAAGTATAAGTCGCATCAGTCCAAAAATACGTCATGACGAGGAAAAAAATATATATAAGTCGCACTGGACTATAAGTCGCATTTATTCAGAACCAAGAACCAAGAGAAAACAATACCGTATACAGCCACGAGAGGGCGCTCTATACTGCTCAGTGTAGACTACAGGAGCACTGAGCAGCATAGAGCGCCCTCTCGCGGCTGTAGATGGTAATGTTTTCTCTAGGTTCATTTCTCTCGGTTCATGTCAAATTAATTTTGATAAATAAGTCGCACCTGACTATAAGTCGCAGGACCAGCCAAACTATGAAAAAAGTGCAACTTATAGTCCGGAAAATACGGTAACTACATTTATAGTTCTAGCAATAAATTACATGTCTATATATTGTAGCACTATTTATGGACAATTAAAATGCATTAAGAAGACTACTAAAACAGTTGTAATTTATTTTCACATTTTAGTCAAATTTAGCAGACTTTAAACATACCAAGTATTCCAAGCAGGGTATTTATATAGACTACATTATACGTTTGTTTGTGTAGTAAGTTATACTTAGCATAAAATATATGTATTTCAAATAAATTTCATTAGGATATACAACCCGAATTCCGGAAAAGTTGGGACGTTTTTTAAATTTTAATAAAATGAAAACTAAAAGACTTTCAAATCACATGAGCCAATATTTTATTCACAATAGAACATAGATAACATAGCAAATGTTTAAACTGAGAAAGTTTACAATTTTATGCACAAAATGAGCTCATTTCAATTTTGATTTCTGCTACAGGTCTCAAAATAGTTGGGACGGGGCATGTTTACCATGGTGTAGCATCTCCTTTTCTTTTCAAAACAGTTTGAAGACGTCTGGGCATTGAGGCTATGAGTTGCTGGAGTTTTGCTGTTGGAATTTGGTCCCATTCTTGCCTTATATAGATTTCCAGCTGCTGAAGAGTTCGTGGTCGTCTTTGACGTATTTTTCGTTTAATGATGCGCCAAATGTTCTCTATAGGTGAAAGATCTGGACTGCAGGCAGGCCAGGTTAGCACCCGGACTCTTCTACGACGAAGCCATGCTGTTGTTATAGCTGCAGTATGTGGTTTTGCATTGTCCTGCTGAAATAAACAAGGCCTTCCCTGAAATAGACGTTGTTTGGAGGGAAGCATATGTTGCTCTAAAACCTTTATATACCTTTCAGCATTCACAGAGCCTTCCAAAACATGCAAGCTGCCCATACCGTATGCACTTATGCACCCCCATACCATCAGAGATGCTGGCTTTTGAACTGAACGCTGATAACATGCTGGAAGGTCTCCCTCCTCTTTAGCCCGGAGGACACGGCGTCCGTGATTTCCAACAAGAATGTCAAATTTGAACTCGTCTGACCATAAAACACTATTCCACTTTGAAATAGTCCATTTTAAATGAGCCTTGGCCCACAGGACACGACGGCGCTTCTGGACCATGTTCACATATGGCTTCCTTTTTGCATGATAGAGCTTTAGTTGGCATCTGCTGATGGCACGGCGGATTGTGTTTACCGACAGCGGTTTCTGAAAGTATTCCTGGGCCCATTTAGTAATGTCATTGACACAATCATGCCGATGAGTGATGCAGTGTCGTCTGAGAGCCCGAAGACCACGGGCATCCAATAAAGGTCTCTGGCCTTGTCCCTTACGCACAGAGATTTCTCCAGTTTCTCTGAATCTTTTGATGATGTTATGCACTGTAGATGATAAGATTTGCAAAGCCTTTGCAATTTGACGTTGAGGAACATTGTTTTTAAAGTTTTCCACAATTTTTTTACGCAGTCTTTCACAGATTGGAGAGCCTCTGCCCATCTTTACTTCTGAGAGACTCTGCTTCTCTAAGACAAAGCTTTTATAGCTAATCATGTTACAGACCTGATATCAATTAACTTAATTAATCACTAGATGTTCTCCCAGCTGAATCTTTTCAAAACTGCTTGCTTTTTTAGCCATTTGTTGCCCCCGTGCCAACTTTTTTGAGACCTGTAGCAGGCATTAAATTTTAAATGAGCTAATTAAGTGGATAAAAGTGTAAAATTTCTCAGTTTAAACATTTGCTACGTTATCTATGTTCTATTGTGAATAAAATATTGGCTCATGTGATTTGAAATTCCTTTAGTTTTCATTTTATTAAAATTTAAAAAAACGTCCCAACTTTTCCGGAATTCGGGTTGTATTTATTTTTTACTAGGGTATGTATGACAAGGCGAACGAACTGTTGCTGGAAACGCATTTCCGGTTTATTAGTGTCGAATGGAAGTGACGTCACTTGCAGTGAAAACCATCTTGTTTTTGTACGTTTTGAAGGTAAGAAACGTGTCCTTCTACTTTCTATTTAATCTGGTTGATCCGTGCTTAATTTTTGGTCATCCATAAATGAAAGCTTTAGCCTAAGTTCTGCCAGGAAGACTCAATTACTTCGTCACTAATTACCTTCCTCATTGTCCAATCATGTCTTTATACTTTGGTATAAAAGATTGTACTTACACATGTTTGAGTCCACAGATGCCGACGTGATAACCGCAGATTCCGACACGATTGTTCCTTGCTCAAGCTGTCGCGTTTATTGATTTACTCGCTATAGTTAAGTTTGTGTCCTGCAAACTATAGCGAGTTCGACGTTCCTCTAAGATGTACACGAGATCGCTGGCTTTGCTCCGCGTGGCGGTGATTATCTGCGGTCATTCGTGTCGGATGATATACAAGCCTTGGCTTTTTCGGCAGAGGATGTGAAACATTGGAAACATTGGCGGAGTTTGCATGCTTTCCTGGGTTGCCAGGTTTTCTCAAAACCGTCAGTTACTACCAAAAATAGCCCAATCGCTTTCAAAAAGGGGTTTCTCGAAAGAGTTCACATTCTAGGGGGTATGTATGACATTATTGGGGTCACCTCAAACCCCGGACCGGGATAGCAACCCGCAGAAAAAAAAAAAAAAAAAAACACCGGTCTTGGCAACGCCAGTGCTTTCCGAGATGTCGCGTCAGTGCTGCTTGGGTCTCCACACCTGAAAGGATTTTGGTCTCAATCAACAAATATTTCATCCGTACGTACACGTGAACCTGCACGAATGAAGTCTCTCCGGAACAGCAGACAGGATCAAGGCTGCCGGTCTCTTTCGGCATCTCGCCACCATTACTTCAATCTACAACATTATAAGTATCATTTTGTTCTATGCACTTGTGGCGTTCGGGCATTCACTTTATTCTCTGCAAGGCTTTATACTCACACGTTCAAGATAAAGCACTGGGCGTTTCGTGCTTGTTTATCTAGCAGACTTGCACTGCATAATTAAGATGTTAATTATAGTGCATGCAATGTTTTGAATAACTCCTTCGTAATGAGACATTTTAAGGCTTGTATAAAAGCTACAATCTTTTATACTGATAAGGATTGTTCACATTTCTGTAAAAAATATGCTTCGTCTAGCACACTTAAGATTGTTGTTTTAATCCTATGCTATCTTTGTTTATTCAGTCATTGTTCATTTTCGTCTATTCCTGGATGCTTCGTTCTGGAACAGGATTCTATGGCTGCAGATGTAGAGAACCGCTGCTCTCACCTCATCCTTTCACGGCTTCCTCTCGGACTAGCGCTATTATAAACCCTGGATCTATCAAGCTGATGCGTATATGGACCCTTTCATTTGAGTCGTAGGTAAGCTTCGGCTCAATGCTCAGTAGGCATCTTAAGTCCATGTGACACGGAGTTGCTGCTGACTTTATTTCAGTGTCGTGACATATCTCCAGTTTAAACCGATTATTAATTAGTGGGCATGGTTTGTTTGCACTCCTGGTCTCCGTCTCACTCATAGCAAACTAATGGCTGGAGGGGTGCGTTAAGGAGGTTCTACACATGCCGTCAACCTGAAGTCATCAGAAAAACTATGCATTACAGAGTGGAATGTTCAGATTTCGATAAAGATTACGAAGACAAACAATGATTAATCGTTACATCAAGATTAGCAATGTGTGCTAGTAAGTTTAAGTCAATTTCGATTTTATGCGGACTTTAAGCTGCAATCTAGGCTTGTTTATTTCGCGCATCTACTGGTGTTGGTTCATTCTGTCTCTCATACCATCAACTTCAGTCTTACTTGGCTGTTGCGGCCTTCACATTACACTTTCAGACTTTCAGACAGCTGTGCCCTCAGCCAACCCCGATCCTTCAATCTGCCCTCTGTTAGCAGACATAATACTAACTAAACAACCTGCTTGCGTCAGCTAGAAATCACATTTCTAAAGGCGTCGCTCCCTCTACACTCAAAGCCTACACGTCTGCATGGTCCGCTTCCTAACGTTTTTTCCTTCCAAATTTCTGTTTACCTATCTAATTTTGACTGTTTGCTCCTTCTCGCTTTAATTTTAAAAATTGCAATCTTAAAATTTCTCTATTCACAGACTCCTTGCCGGCATCAATTCTACGCTAAAATTTTATAATCCTAATTTTCAAAGCCTTTCTGAATATTCCGTTCGATTACTACTTAAGGGGTTAGCTAAATCCCCCAACAAAATCAAAGACAAACGTCTGCCTATTACCATGCCCATATTGCAAAATTAATTACTTCCGTCCGCTATTGCCTTCTTTCTAAGTACCTCTATATTCTTCTCGAGGCAGTGTTTTATTAGTCTGGTTCTACCAGACTCTCGTACGTTCATTGGAGTACTGAAGGGAAATGAAATTGAGCGGAAGTACGTAGGAGGGCGGAGCCAGGCTAGTGTTTTATCTGCCTTCTACGGGTTTATGCGTCCAGTGGAATTCACTTCAGAAACTAATTAATTTGATCCTGCTCACGGCATTCCTTATCAGATCTACGATTCGGACCTAAATTCTTCACACTCTTCCGTAAGCACTCCAAACCGATGCGCAAGGCTCTGGCGCTACCTTAACAATTTCAAATCAATAATTTCTGTCCCTTCTCAGCCATGGTGAAATTTCTTAAAATCCGGCCTAGAACTTCTAAAAACGCACCGCTCTTTATTTTGCCTAACGGAGCACCCGTTTCCAAGGCCTGTTTTAGAACTCACTTAACCGCCGTTCTCAAGCTGCAGTCTATTCCCCTCTCTCTATACCAGCCATTATTCAGAATAAGGCCAGCTACTTCAGCAGCTGAACGAGGAATCTCTACGTCAGCTATTAAGATCATGGGCAGATGGTCTTCCTCAGTGTTCGAATCATACATCAGACCTGACCATTCCCGAAGCTCAGCAAGCTCTCCTGTTAGAAGTCAGGTAAATTCATGCAATTACTGGTGGTGGTGTTACTAGCTGTATTTAAAAAAAAAAAAAACACACACACTATCTGTATGGTCTATTGAGGCCTGTCTGCGCCTGGCCTATCATGGCTATTTTTCTGTACGGTCTATCGAGACCTGTCTGTGTCTGCCTATCGTGGCTGTCTGCGTCTGGCCTACCGTGGCTATTTCTGTACGGTCTATCGAGACCTGTCTGTGTCTGCCTATCATGGCTGTCTGCGTCTGGCCTATCGTGGCTATTTCTGTATGGTCTATCGAGACCTGTCTGTGTCTGCCTATCGTGGCTGTCTGCGTCTGGCCTATTGTGGCTATTTTTGTATGGTCTATCGAGGCCCGTCTGTGTCTGGCTATCTTGGCTATTTTTCTGTACGGTCTATCGAGACCTGTCTGTGTCTGCCTATCGTGGCTATTTCTGTATGGTCTATCGAGGCCTGTCCGTGTCTGGCTATCATGGCTATTTTTCTGTACGGTCTATCAAGGCCTGTCCGTGTCTGCCTATCGTGGCTATTTCTGTACGGTCTATCGAGACCCGTCTGTGTCTGCCTATCGTGGCTGTCTGCGTCTGGCCTATCGTGGCTATTTCTGTACGGTCTATCGAGACCCGTCTGTGTCTGCCTATCGTGGCTGTCTGCGTTTGGCCTATCGTGGCTATTTCTGTACGGTCTATCGAGACCCGTCTGTGTCTGCCTATCGTGGCTGTCTGCGTCTGGCCTATCGTGGCCATTTCTGTACGGTCTATCGAGACCTGTCTGTGTCTGCCTATCGTGGCTGTCTGCGTCTGGCCTATCGTGGCCATTTCTGTACGGTCTATTGAGACCTGTCTGTGTCTGCCTATCGTGGCTGTCTGCGTCTGGCCTATCGTGGCTATTTCTGTACGGTCTATCGAGACCCGTCTGTGTCTGCCTATCGTGGCTGTCTGCGTCTGGCCTATCGTGGCTATTTCTGTACGGTCTATCGAGACCCGTCTGTGGCTGTCTGCGTCTGGCCTATCGTGGCTATTTCTGTACGGTCTATCGAGACCCGTGTGTGTCTGCCTATCGTGGCTGTCTGCGTCTGGCCTATCGTGGCTGTTTCTGTACGGTCTATCGAGACCCGTCTGTGTCTGCCTATCGTGGCTGTCTGCGTCTGGCCTATCGTGGCTATTTCTGTACGGTCTATCGAGACCTGTGTGTGTCTGCTTATCGTGGCTGTCTGCGTCTGGCCTATCGTGGCTATTTCTGTACGGTCTATCGAGACCCGTGTGTGTCTGCCTATCGTGGCTGTCTGCGTCTGGCCTATCGTGGCTATTTCTGTACGGTCTATCGAGACCCGTCTGTGGCTGTCTGCGTCTGGCCTATCTTGGCTATTTCTGTACGGTCTATCGAGACCCGTCTGTGTCTGCCTATCGTGGCTGTCTGCGTCTGGCCTATCGTGGCTATTTCTGTATGGTCTATCAAGGCCTGTCTGCGTCTGCCTATCGTGGCTGTCTGCGTCTGGCCTATCGTGGCTATTTCTGTACGGTCTATCGAGACCCGTGTGTGTCTGCCTATCGTGGCTGTCTGCGTCTGGCCTATCGTGGCTATTTCTGTACGGTCTATCGAGACCTGTGTGTGTCTGCTTATCGTGGCTGTCTGCGTCTGGCCTATCGTGGCTGTTTCTGTACGGTCTATCGAGACCCGTCTGTGTCTGCCTATCGTGGCTGTCTGCGTCTGGCCTATCGTGGCTATTTCTGTACGGTCTATCGAGACCTGTGTGTGTCTGCTTATCGTGGCTGTCTGCGTCTGGCCTATCGTGGCTATTTCTGTACGGTCTATCGAGACCTGTGTGTGTCTGCCTATCGTGGCTGTCTGCGTCTGGCCTATCGTGGCTGTTTCTGTACGGTCTATCGTGGCTATTTCTGTACGGTCTATCGAGACCTGTGTGTGTCTGCTTATCGTGGCTGTCTGCGTCTGGCCTATCGTGGCTATTTCTGTACGGTCTATCGAGACCCGTGTGTGTCTGCCTATCGTGGCTGTCTGCGTCTGGCCTATCGTGGCTATTTCTGTACGGTCTATCAAGACCCGTCTGTGGCTGTCTGCGTCTGGCCTATCGTGGCTATTTCTGTACGGTCTATCGAGACCCGTCTGTGTCTGCCTATCGTGGCTGTCTGCGTCTGGCCTATCGTGGCTATTTCTGTATGGTCTATCAAGGCCTGTCTGCGTCTGCCTATCGTGGCTGTCTGCGTCTGGCCTATCGTGGCTATTTCTGTACGGTCTATCGAGACCCGTGTGTGTCTGCCTATCGTGGCTGTCTGCGTCTGGCCTATCGTGGCTATTTCTGTACGGTCTATCGAGACCTGTGTGTGTCTGCTTATCGTGGCTGTCTGCGTCTGGCCTATCGTGGCTATTTCTGTACGGTCTATTGAGACCCGTGTGTGTCTGCCTATCGTGGCTGTCTGCGTCTGGCCTATCGTGGCTATTTCTGTACGGTCTATCGAGACCCGTCTGTGGCTGTCTGCGTCTGGCCTATCGTGGCTATTTCTGTACGGTCTATCGAGACCCGTGTGTGTCTGCCTATCGTGGCTGTCTGCGTCTGGCCTATCTTGGCTATTTCTGTATGGTCTATCAAGGCCTGTCTGCGTCTGCCTATCATGGCTGTCTGCGTCTGGCCTATCGTGGCTATTTCTGTACGGTCTATCGAGACCCGTGTGTGTCTGCCTATCGTGGCTGTCTGCGTCTGGCCTATCGTGGCTATTTCTGTACTGTCTATCGAGACCCGTCTGTGTCTACCTATCATGGCTGTCTGTGGCTGGCCTATCGTGGCTATTTCTGTATGGTCTATAAAGGCCTGTCAGTGTCTGGCTATCATGGCTATTTTTCTGTACGGTCTATCAAGGCCTGTACATGTCTGAAATTAAACTTATATATATATATATATATATTATAAAAAAAATAAAAAAAAGATTTTTCATTTTAAACATAGGCATATGAGGTAAATCTAACGTTATCATACTGATCACACTAACTCTCTCTTTATATCTTCCAGGAACCTTAGGATTCACAACTGGTTTGTATACCCGTCTGGTGGTTTCATAATCCACCTATTTTTGGGGGTCGGCTGCGCCCCTGCCTTCGTCTTCAGGCAGAAAATGCAGATTCGATACCCTCGGATTATGAACCATGGACGGGGCCTTCCGCCAAAGAAATCTGAGCTGTCAATAAATGTATGCTTCGTACGTTTCATCTCCCGAGTCTTTCTGGTAGAAATGAAAGCTTTAGCCTAAGTTCTGCCAGGAAGACTCAATTACTTCGTCACTAATTACCTTCCTCATTATCCAATCATGTCTTTATACTTTGGTATAAAAGATCGTACTTACACATGTTTGAGTTCACAGATGCCGACGTGATAACAACCTCCACCCTCCCCACCACCACCAGGATGGTCCTGTCCTTACCTTCCAGGGGGGTCGGCTGCGCCCCTGCCTTCGTCTTCAGGCAGGAAATGCAGATTCGATACCCTCGGATTATGAACCATGGACGGGGCCTTCCGCCAAAGAAATTTATAATTATGCTTGCTGAGCTGTCAATAAATGTATGCTTCGAACGTTTCATCTCCCGAGTCTTTCTGGTAGAACTATATGATATTACTTTAAGTAATTAGATCTTAGTTGATATGTTTGTTTTCTTTGACAATTATGTATATAGGCATTGTTTTTTTATGAATAATAGAGACCCATGGTTGCTTACCCTGTCATCGTTGTAAATTTGAATGGCATCAATAAAAAATAATATGGACAGGGTTGCCAACTCTCACGCATCTGGTGTGACACTCACGCTTTCAGCATCAATCTCACGCTGAAGCCCCGTTTCACTAAGGAGGTTCAACCAACTCTGAGATTAAACTTGAACTTTGTTACCCTGAGATGGGAAACTCTGAGTTTTTGGTTACAGAACAGCTGAAATGAGTTGGTTTAATCAACTCTAAATTGACTTACTCAGAGTTAAGCGCATGCACCACTACTATAAAAAGGCATTATCAATGAAGTGCCGATATTATGATTCACCATGGCAACAGCTCCTGCCAAAAAGCCGTCTGCATACTTCAGACTCGATACAAATGTAATTCTTCTCAGTGTTATAATATCACAGGTGAAAACTGGCAGAACATTAGATTAATGAACTATCATTTAATGGTATCTCATGGGCAAAAAAATATATATAAAATAATAATATTATTAATAATATTTTAAGTCCATTTTTCTTATTTTACAAATGATCTGCCAACAGAGTAAGAAAAATACGTGGAATTAACATACTTTCTTTAGCGATAGATCCTATTTACAGTAGGCCAGTGGTTTTCAACCTGTGGGTCGCGGTGGTATTGCAGGTGGGCCGCCAATTACTATTAAAAGAAACAAAAATATTTTTCATATATGTAAAAATGTCTAAGTCATAACATAATAACACCATTTCATATATATAATTAAATAACAAAAAAATAAATATTAAACTATTTACATCCCGTGGTAACTAGGATTTACACAAGCTCCAGTCTGGATCCAGAACACCTGAGAAGAGATGATGCTGACCCTCAGAGGACCCCAGATGATCCTAACCTTGAATCAACAAACAGAACTAACAATTATTGCTACATGTGTGACTGCATCATATAATTACTATTAATTAATAATATTGATAGTTCATCATCTAGCTGACTACGTCTTGTATTATTATTATTATTATTTTTATTTTTCTAAAATCCTGTCAAACGTGCACAAACTACTAGCTACTACTAAATATTGTAGAAACATAATTTTCTGTAAAGTTGCTTTGTAACGATTTGTATTGTAAAAAGCGCTATACAAATAAACTTTAATTGAATTGAATTGAATAAACTGATACTATGCTTCCACTATTCGAGCTCGCTGATTTGTTTAAGAATAAACTACCAATTTATCTTAGATATTTTTGCTGCATATGCTACAGAACAACAAATTCAAACATGCATAAATGGCTTTCAGCATGTTCCCTCCTGACTGCTTGCTCCGTTGACTGTCTACCCGCTGCTGAGCTCTGCCTGGATCTGGTTTTCCCGTTTTGCTGAGTGGTGCCAGCCCGAGCTATTTTCTGTTCATCTCCGGACCATTCTAGGGCTGTGTGATTGATCAAAATCGTCATAAAATCATGATTTGAGCATACGCGCTTTCTAAATCGCTTTATAGCACCATTTTCCACGGCCCTGACCTCCCGCAGTATGCTATCCGAGCCAATCAGAATGCAACATGCCTAGTGGAGAACAGAACAGACTGGGCATATGCCTAACTCCAGGTTCACACACTGTCTGTGATGTGCCTTTTATCCAAGCCCATGTTAACGGATCAGAGCGTTCACACTGCACGCGGTAAAAGGCTAGAAATAAAGACGTGTGAAAACAATTAATATCTAGCACATGAGCATATATAGAGTTGTGAGTGCACAGGGCGCAGTTTAAGTGAGAGGAGACACGTTTTAAGTGCTTGCACTCTCTCTGGGCAAGAGAAGCGTGTAGCCTATTTGAGCATGCGCGTCTGGTTTTGTAACAAAGAAAAGGAAATCTGCGTGTGAGCTGAGAGATTCGCGTATAATGTATAACAAATCTATTTCAACACCTGAGGCACTGCTACAATTAATGAGCTCTATGAACAATGCATAGCAAAAAAAGAAAAAAAGTCTCTGGACATGGGATTTATTTATTTATATATTTTTTTGCCATAAGTCTATAAAGTTTTTACACCTTTACTATAGTGATTATTTTGACTTATGTCTGTTGTACAGACGTTACAACTTTTTGATAAAGCTCTAATTGGTTTTCTTTTGGAAATATGTTTCCAATTCATCCTGAATGCATTTATGACTGTAAAAGCATATCGGTGTGTGTCACAATTGTGATTAAAATCGAAATCACAAAATTTATCAAAGAGAGGTTTTTTTTTTTTGTTTTTTTTTTTGTCCATATCACACAACCCTAGTTCATTCAATAAATACAGTTAACAATCTAGTCTCTGAGTACTAAGTTATTAACCCAACAATAGCGGGGTCAGTTAATTTTTTTGCAGTGGGCCGCGCAAACATACGTGTTTGGTTGTGTGGGCCGCGAGTTGAAAAAGGTTGGGAACCACTGCAGTAGGCTAAGTGCAAGTAGCTCTAGATGCTATTTACAGAAAAAATGTACAGTGAAAATCGTGATATATTCTATTTACCATGTAAAAGTAGCAGTTCTTTGCAACAGGCTGAGTGTAATAAAAATTAGATGCTAATTATACTTTATACTGGCAGATACATTTGCACCTCAGTATTGTTATACATTAACAGGATGCAATAATAACAGATTATAAATGATTATATACAATTATAAATAGTTGCATCATTATTAAACACTCGTTATGCACTTTACTCCCACTTTTAGAACATTTTGTTAATTTTTATTGAAAATAAATTCTAATGTGACATGTGATGGGAAAAGTGAGAAGAACGAGCTCGGCAAAAGCCGGACTCTAACCCAATCAATCGCGTTACCATCTAGTTTTCCGTGCCCAAAACATTACTGCCTACACCACTGAAGCCGTTATTCACGTGTCGAATTTAACCTTATGTGTCGATGGAGGGCAGAGCTACAGTAGATTTGCTCTTAGTAATAGACACTCAGAATAATCTTGTTTTTCCATTTGCATTAAGATTATTTGTATTACCACACTGGCATATAATTTTACTTAAGTAAAATGCACTTAATTTAGATCCCCCAGGAAACAAAACTAAATATCTTATATCATTTTCTTATATAGAAAATCAATCTTTATTTTATTTTAGATATTTGTACTTGGGGAAAAAAAGAAGAAAAAAAAAACGCTTAGTAAGAAGAGCATTTTTCAACGTGCATCAATGAAGTGTTTAACAAGGGGGAGGAGACCGAAAGAAACTCTGGGTTTACCGAAGAAAACCTGCTCCCAACCAGGTTAGGTTCATAGATTATGTTACCATGGGAACTGACTCTGAGTATAAGTTACCTCTCTTTCAGAAACGGGCTTGACTTACCCTGCTTTTCCGGGTTTGATAAACCTCCCATTCTGAAACAGAAAACCTAGAGTTTCCCTCATATCAGGGAGTAAGTCTCTTTTTATTTATTTATATACTTGTACTAGTTTTCACATAACGTGTAAACATTTTACTAGTTAGACTTTTCCCAAACTATAATTCCTGACTAAATGTATAATCAAGTGAAACATTATGAAGTTTCAATAACAATATACAATACTATACCCTTCAAAAGCTTGATGTAAATAATATAAATGTAACAAATAGACAACTGTAACAAATGTAAAAACAATGCTTTTCTTTCAATTTATTCCCCCTAAAAACCCAGAAAAATATTCTCAGCTCTTTTCAACATTAATAATGATGATAATAATAACAACAAATGTTTTTTTTTTTTTTTTTTGTAGAAAATAAGATTGTTAAAAGGATTTCTGAAGGATTGTGTGACTGGAGTAAGGATGCCAAACAATTTGTTTGAAAGTCAGCTTTGATTGTTTCTAATAAACTGTTTAACTGCTCCCCCAAGTGGATATTAAAGTATGTTGTGGGATAATTAAATATATTCTAAATAAACTACAAACATAAAATTATATAGATGTATTTTGTTCTCACATTCTCTCTTGTAACTCCTCACTCACAGTGGCACAGATGACTGAAAGGCTCATTATGCAGCTCATTATGCAGGCCTTTGTCTTCTCAGGTGTAAATCACAATGATATTCATGATAGTTGACGCCTACTCGCATATGACTTTTACCAACAAAAAGTGTCTTAGAAAATTTAAATCAATATATTGTTTTCTATGAGTGAGTAAACAAGATGATTTTCACATCATTTAGAAAGAAAAATTCTAGGCTACAAGCTCCAGTTCTCAAAAATCCCGGGAGCCATTGTTCTTTATGTGTTTTTTTGCCTTATTCAAGCGTTTTAACATTTTTAGTTTTTCACTAACCACGCATAATATTTTTTTTCTCAAAAACACAATCATGTACATACATGCATTTCACATATTATTACAGCCCAGTTTGTGCTGATTACAGTGAGATTAGTCTTTACCCATTTAGATATTTATAAGAAACTGAAAAAAGCACAAATGTCAGGGCATGACAAAACTACTCCAGGCCCCAAAAATACCCTTAGATTCCAGAGGGTTAACATACTCAGAGTTTTCACTTAACCTCCTTTCTGAAACAGGCCCCAGATGCGTGAGAGTTGGCAACCCTGAATATGGAGTTACCATAAAGTATATCTTACGAAATGTGTTAGACTATATATTTAAATTGTTGTGTAAGTATATTAGGGTTTGGCTGAAAAGGATGTTTTATTTATTTTTTAGTTAAAAAATTGGGAGCCATGTGCACTTTTTTAACCTAGTAAACTGCTATGCATAATTTCAAAAGCACGTAGACCTAAAGCCAGCATTATCATAGAGAAAGTAGCATTATGCCCGAATCCCTCAAGCTCCGTTATTGTTACTGTACGGTCCATTTTCATTGTTGGACTGGTAGCGGTGACTGCTGAAGTTAGCTCTTTGATTTTAGTTTACTTCGAGTAGGAGGAACTGTCAGCCAGACATGTCAGATTGTAAATAAGTTAACTAATGTATAGGCTTAAAGTAATGTCAACCATTTTTGATTTTTTTTTAATATATATATATTTTGGTGGGTCTTGAAATAGATTAGACTTGTCTAGGTGGGTCGTGGAATGGAAAAGTAGTAGAGGAAAATAATTGGATAAACACGGCTTTGACGACGTAAAACAAAAATTACAAAAAAAACACAAAAAATACAAATATTAAAGCACGAATGCAAATATAGGAAAAAGAAAATATAAACTTGTAATGAGGAAATATGAGTGTGAGGAGTTGTTGTCATGGTAGAGCCCCTCCTCTCGATTTCACAGTCTCCGCCATGTTGGTAGGACACCGGCGGCAAAACATGATTGTTTACGTGTGTTGTTAACTCTGTAGTAGAGGAGTTTCTCGCAATTCTGCACTGTTTTACCATGCCTGGAAGTTACTGCTGCGTTAAAAACTGCTCCAGTACCTCACACGATACATATGGAACACATAGGAACAATGGAATACAGTTTTTTTTTAAATGGACACCGCATCAGTCTGCAGCCTTGTCTGAATCTCATACACCTTGCATTCACACTGTTAATGGCTTTAATCTTACCAGGACATTTACATCTTGCAATTGTGACCTTGGAGAACTTTAACCAGATCTAGGCTTAACGGTTCTTGACTACGCCACCTGGTGCCTCTCACACCAAGATATATGTTGCTTCTAAACTGCTGAATACCTAACCTAAGGCAAGCAGGTTCATAGAAATACACCAAAAGATGAACTAAACAGAGACGTGCTTTCAGTAATAAAAAAAAAAAGACACTTTATTAGAAAATGGTACAATTAAAAGAGCCTCACAGTCATGGTAGAGGCACAATAGTTGCAACCAAAAGACTTGGCTTACAGAGGGTGACCAGGACTGGTATTGGCTGCTACCAGAAACACTATAATTAGCAGTGTAACAGGGCCATATTAATTCACTGTCAGGATAGGTTACCGATCTGGGATAAACGTGAAGTTCACCAACCGTGCTCTAAACTCTGGTGCCTACAGTCAAAACCATACACACATTTACATTACATTTACATTTAATCATTTAGCAGACGCTTTTATCCAAAGTGACTTATAAATGAGAACAATAGAAGCAGTCAGGTCAACAAGAGAACAACAACAGTATACAAGTGCCATGACAAGTCTCAGTTAGTCTAGTATAGAACGCTTGGGAAGGGTTTTTTTTATTTTTTTTTTATTTAATTTTTAATTTTTTTAATTTTTTATTTTTTATTTTTAAATTAAAAAGACAAGAAAAGGAAAAGTGCTAGTGTTTAGTTGGTTAAGTGCAGGCGAAAAAGATGAGTCTTTAGCTGTTTCTTGAAAATGAGTAAAGACTCAGCTGTACGAATTGAGATTGGGAGGTCATTCCACCAGCTGGGCACAGTCCAGGAAAAGGTCTGTGAGAGTGATTTTGAACTTCTTTGGGATGGTACCACAAGGCGTCGATCACTTGCAGAGCGCAAACCTCTGGAGGGCACATAAGATTTAACCAATGAGTTTAGGTAAGTTGGTGCCGTGCCAGTGGTCGTCTTGTAGGCTAGCATCAGTACCTTGAATTTGATGTGAGCAGCTACTGGTAGCCAGTGTAACCTGATGAGGAGAGGAGTAACGTGAGCTTTTTTTGGTTCATTGAAGACAACCCTCGCTGCTGCATTCTGGATCAATTTTAGAAGCTTGACAGTACATGCAGGAAGGCCCGCCAGGAGAGCATTACAATAGTCCAGTCTGGAGAGAACAAGAGCTTGGACAAGAAGTTGGGTTGCTTGCTCTGACAGGAAGGGTCTAATCTTCCTAATGTTGTATAAGGCAAACCTGCAGGACCGGGTAGTTGTA
Organism: Carassius carassius; assembly: GCF_963082965.1. Classification (NCBI taxonomy): domain Eukaryota; kingdom Metazoa; phylum Chordata; class Actinopteri; order Cypriniformes; family Cyprinidae; genus Carassius; species Carassius carassius. The sequence continues at coordinate 27,282,512 of NC_081776.1, forward strand.
GCAATGTGGTCTGTGAAGCTTAACTGATGATCCATCACAACTCCTAGGTTTCTAGCTGTCCTCGAAGGAGTAATGGTTGATGAGCCCAGCTGTATAGAGAAGTTGTGATGAAGCAATGGGTTAGCTGGAATCACCAGGAGTTCTGTCTTCGTAAGGTTAAGCTGAAGGTGATGGTCATTCATCCAGCTAGAGATGTCACTCAGACAGGCTGAAATGCGAGCAGCTACCGTCGGGTCATCTGGTTGGAATGAGAGGTAGAGTTGGGTGTCATCAGCATAGCAGTGATAAGAAAAGCCATGCTTCTGAATGACAGATCCTAATGATGTCATGTAGATTGAGAAGAGAAGTGGTCCAAGTACTGAGCCTTGAGGAACCCCAGTAGCAAGGTGGTGTGACTTTGAAAAATCACCCCTCCAAGACACACTGAAGGATCTGTCAGAGAGGTAGGACTTAACCCACAGGAGTGCTGTTCCAGAGATGCCCATCTTTCTGAGGGTGGACAGGAGAATCTGGTGATTAACAGTGTCAAAAGCAGCAGAAAGGTCCAGTAAGATGAGTCCAATTGAAGCTGCTCTTGCTAGTCGCAGGGCTTCAGTAACCGAGAGCAGAACAGTCTCAGTTGAGTGGCCAGTTTTGAAGCCAGATTGGTTGCTGTCCAGGAGGTTGTTCTGTACAAGGAACATAGAAAACTGGTTGAACACAGCTCGCTCAAGTGTCTTTGCAATTAATGGAAGAAGGGATACCGGTCTGTAGTTTTCAAGAAGTGCTGGATTTAGAGATGGTTTCTTGAGCAGTGGGCTTACCCGAGCCTGCTTGAATGCTGAGGGAAATGTTCCAGAGTGAAGAGAGGAGTTGATAACGTGAGTAAGCGAAGGTATGACTGAAGAAGAGATCGCTTGAAGGAGGTGAGTGGGGATCGGATCAAGTGGACAAGTAGTAGGATGATTGGACAGGAGAAGTTTGGAGACGTCCATCTCTGAGAGTGGGGAGAAGGAGGAGAAAGAGTGTGCGTCGGTCATTGTGAAGTTGTCCTCAGTCTGCGGTGTGGAGAATTGGTCGCTGATGGATCTTGTCTTATTTGTGAAGAAAACTGCAAAGTCGTCCGCTGTAAGAGTCGATGGAGGAGGTGGTGGCGGCGGATTAAGAAGAGAAGAGAAAGTCTTGAAGAGTGTCCGAGCGTCACAACAGCTGTTAATTTCGTTGTGGTCGTAGGATGTAGGTAGTAGGTAGTAGGACACACCACGCACACATAAGCACAACCACTGCAAAACAACTGATTCAATCAATATTGTGAGGTGCAGTTTACCACTACAATACGAGGTGCAGTGCATGAAGATGGACCCAGGAACCTCTCCTATAAACAGCTGCTTTAATACTCTGGAAAAAGATGGAAGGCAAAGAGGTCGTTATCACTAGCAAGATTTATAAAGTATACAACTAGACAGAATCTTAAGACTATGTTTACTACTGGAACAGCCAATACCACAATGGTCCGACAGGGGCATTGGACAATGGCCACAAACAAAATAACTAAAAAGAAAAAAAAAAGAAAAAAGGCACAGCTATCAATACACTTACTTTAGGCAAGGCAAAGCAGCAGGAGCAATCTGTCTCCATGTAACATACGAGATGACCAGTGGAAAAGGAGCCCTTGTGCCAATCTTCACGATCCTACATAAGTTACACTCAGTAGATTTTGTACATTTCGATCAAGGGTTAATTGTTAACACAGCCATGCATTATCAGGACAACAAACTCTTTACATGTGTTCAAAGCTAGCATACTGGCTAACACACTGGTTCTTCCCATAACAAACGTTTACCTTTTAGATGCGGTGACTTAATTGTGGTACAGCTACCTGGCAGGTGCCTTGCCCAAGACCTGTGTGCAAATATGCTTAAACTACAAAGCATGTCCAACAATGACACAAACGTAATAAAGTAGTAAAATGCACACAAATACCTTTAGTACACCGCATGACTACCCGGAAGCGTCTGGCAATCGGTCGAACACCTATTTTCCAATGACCCAGTGTTAAACGAACAATATCATATGCATAGCCTGCTACATCATATAGAGATCTACAAATACCTTGATTACACGAAGGAGCCACACATCCAAACCGCAACAAAACTGTAGACCTGGGGCCTGTACCATGAAGCCGGATTAGGTGGTTAGCCAGCTATGTTTCAGCTTAGTTTCCGCCAACGCTGCACGGCTAACCTGCTCCGGGGCAGGTTATGTTCTGGACTCAGACTGAAGTTTGACCAATCAGCTGTAAGCAAATAAACATTTAGGTGACGTAACTAATTCCCAGTGTCTGTTCACTGTTGCAATGGCTTCACCTTTTCTCCCAAATCATGTGGACATCTCCGCGCAAACTGTTAGACGACTTCGTAGAGAAAGAGTTTTTAGGGACAGACAAAATCCATTTGACTTTCCTGATACTTACTTGTATGAAAGATACAGATTTTCCGCGGAAGGAATGTCTTATCTTTGTGAACTTCTTGAGCCGCACACAACAAATATGACTCGTTGAAGCCATGCCCTTACTGTACCGCAAATGGTATATATTGCGTTGCGTTTTTGCAAGTTGTACATACTTGTATGCGGTCGGGGATCCAGAGAATCTAGGGAAAAACACGGTCTGTCAAACCATTCGAAAGGTGGTCCTCGCTCTGCAGGGGTACATAAACAGCTTCATTGTGTTCCCCTGATATTTATCGACCATGTCCATAAAAGAGGGCTTTTCTAAAATTGCCGCTAAGATATCTTGATAGGGTGACATCACATGAACAAATTTAACATTTCACACTCATTTTTTTTCGTCTTCAAAAAAGCATATTTCACACTTAGAAATCTATTATACAGTAGTCTGAAGTAGCTACCTGTTATGAATGATTTTAAACATATATTTTTAATTCCTATGATAGGATTCCCTAGAGTCATAGGAGCAATAGACTGCACACATGTTGCAATCTCCACAGCTCTCGGAGAACATGAGGCAGATTATGTGAACAGAAAGTCCTTTCACAGCCTTAATGTTCAGGTAGGGCTACTATATAGCCTATGTGAAATTATTTTTATTTTGCATTGAGATCAATCTTTAAATAAATAGTAACTAACAGAAAGGACAATTATTTACTGTACATTTCATCTGCAGATGACTTGTGATCATGAATGCATGATCACAAGTTTGGATGCCAAATGGCCTGACTTTTTGATGGCCTGTTGGTTGGAGATCGAGGTTATGCATGCCAGAGGTTTTTGCTAACCCCCTATCCTGACCCTCAGACAGGGCCACAAAACCGCTTCGATGTGGCCCTCAGTAAAACCAGGGTCAAGATCGAGATGACCTTTGGCATCCTAAAGGCACGTTTCAAATGCCTTAGGCGTTTAAGAGTGTCACCAGAGCGGGCATCACAGATAGTGGCTGCATGTGCCATTCTGCATAATATAGCCACTATCAGAAAGGAGCGAGTACCACCACAAAACCAGCTTCTCCCTGATGAAATTGACCCCATCACACTTGCCCACCCAGCTGGCGCAGCTGTCAGAGATGCAATCACAACACAATATTTTACTTAATAAAATCACACTGACACTGCAGAGATGTCTCAAACTGTTTTATTGGTCATCATGTGGCTAGGGGGGAAGAAAGAGAGCAAGAAAAATTACATTAATAAACATTCATAGTGTTCATACTAAAGGGTTACTTGGTTAAAAAAGTTCACATACTGAGATCTGTTTTTTCCAGCTGTTTGATCTCCAATTTAATTGTTTTAATTTGAAGCCTCCTCAGCTCACGTTCCAGCTCCTTCAGTGTGCGGTCTAGTTCTAGACTCCTTTTGTAAAGGGCCCTGACTGAGTCTGTTTCCACCTGAAACAATTCCACCACAAACAATCATTACACGTTTTCTGGAGGTTGATCAAATCACAAAAAGTGGCATGACTTTCTACAAACACAGGACTGACTGTAATTTATGTCAAGGGTTTAAAGCATTACCTTGTTCACATTCCTTCTATAGCCCATTAAAGTAGAGGCTTCAGTTTCTGGGGCAGGTTGTGAAAAATCCTACAAAAGAGATGTGTAAGGGCCAGTCCCATACACAAAAGAAACATATTTGAAATATATTTTCAGAATATGTTTTGGAATATATGCAAATATTTGAAATTGGCCCAGTAAATATATTTCACACTTAACATAATGTATTTTTGTTATATTTCAGAATATATTTCAATGTATTTTTTTCTGTATGGGTCCCCAAAAGTATGTGTCATATATTCCAAATACATCGAAATATATTCTGAAATATAAAAAAAATATATGAGGTTAAGTGTGAAATATATTTATTGGGCCAGTTTCAAATATATTTCTTTTGTGTATGGGGTCACTTAATTATGACATTTAAATGTGTGCCATAATAAAAAGCTCAGTGCATTCACCTCAGCAACTGTCTCAGAACACACAGACAGAGTGTCTTCATCGTTTGGTTCACCCTAATAAATAAAAGGCCAATGTAAAGCATAACTGTTATAAAGCAGGTTATGTTTGGTGTTATGTCTGCTGCATACTGACCTCTGTGTGGGAGACACAGCATGTGTGCTGGCTTCAACAGGGACACTGTATTTCCCTCTACTGCAGAACAGAGTCAGCCTTATTTAACTTAAAAAAAAACATTAGTAATGCATTGTACACACATACCCAGTGTCACTTGCTTAGAGGAGCCAGCACCAGGGTCAGACTGTACAGCACTTCCAATCCCATCCATAATCGGCCGCCCCTTATTGTTGCTCAGTGCCAACTCCTCCGCCACAATGTAATCTTGAGGAGGTGGCCCTCCCCCAGTTTTCCTCTTTTCACATTTTTTTTTTGTTTGCTGCAAACAAGTGTTTGTGATTACATGTTCAAAAAAAGAATAAAAGGTTATGGTAAATACTCACCACTTTGTATTATATTTTTATATTTTGTCTTGATCTGCTGCCAAGAACGTTTGGAGTTGGGGTTGCATCAAAAATTCAATGAATATCAATCTTTCTTAGGACGTAATAGCATATACATTCACATTTTACATATATCTACACACACACGTGGGAGTTGGCATGATGCCAGAGCATTTCGCTTCACAGAGGTTTGTCGTGTTCTTGAAGAAGATCCTCATTCACTTGTTCCGCAGGGAATGCACATAATTGGGGATTCTGCCTACCCTTTGTTGCCTCAACTTATGAGGCCTTATAGAGACAATGGCCACTTGTCTGCTAGGCAAAGATATTTTAACAGAAAGCTCAATGCAGCTCGCGTGGTCATTGAGCATGCATTTGGCATTATAAAATCTAAGTTTAGGAGGCTCCATTACCTGCAAATGAGAAGAATTACTAATATCAGCTCAGCAGTCTCAGCCTGCTGCATTTGCATAATCTTTGTTTAGAGCCCAGTGATCAAGTTGTTGTGGTAGGTGATGGTGTTGATGATGAACCATACCCCCAGCAACCCCACAACACTAATGCAAGTCATTATAGAGACCAGATTTGTGGCCAGATCTAACTTGTATGTGTATACTTAACATACAAAACAAAAGATGAAAAGTAAAGATTTGAATGTTCAGAAATATTCAACAAATGATAAAACAAACAAACAGATTTTGTGTTGAAATAAAGAAATTTGTTTTATTGAACAAAATTAGTTTTTCATTAGAAATTGTTATTTGGAAAAAAAACAGGAAATTTTGGGGAAAGGTGTAAATCAAAAGAGATAACATCTTTAGATTATAATTTTATTGGGGTTCATGTGGGTTCTGTAATAGATGCATAATTTGCTCTTGTCTTTTTTAGCTCCTCCACAATTGTTCCCAAGCTGGTCACCATCTTTTTTTCGAAGGACCTTCTCCGCCTCTCCTTAAGTCGCCACCATCTCTCCAGATCTGGCCTTACCAGGGACTCAAGCACAGCGGTCCTTCTCTCTGCATGCTCTTCATAAGCGTCCAGGAATTGTAAGGGTTGTGGTCGTCTTTGCCTTCTTGTGATGTATTTTGTATGGTAGCAGTTCCTGGCTGTTCATCCATACTAGCACCTACCGGCTGGTCTTGAAGAGAAGACGTTGTGGGCCTGCTTGTGGAAGAGGTCTCTTCCAAACCCAGAGGTGTGGAGTGAATGGTGCCAGGTGGTGCAGTACCGATCCCCGATGACCCAAATAACTCATCCATTAGCTGGTGGGGTGGATGTAAAATGAAAATGACCAATGTTTCAGTCTTGTAACACATGACAATGTTATTTCAGAAACAAAGTAAAGCAGTCTTTAACTTACTGTATAGTACTCCCAGGTGATCTTCCCTTCCCCAGTTGCAAGGCGCCTGTCTTTGACTCTCTTATAAGTAGTTAACATGTTTGCTAGTTTTTTTCCCATTTTCTCACTTGACAAGTTATAGCCCTTTAGTGAGAATAAGTTTTGTATTTTTTTATAGAATGCCATTTTGTTCCGAAAATAAAGGTGCTGATGAGTTTTTGTAAGGTCCAGTAGAAATAGTGTCATTGTATGTGTTATTTCTGTAAAATGGAGGGGATAAGGAGAGAAATAGATCAACAAAGAAAATTATGTAATTTAACAACAGCATTGCCATTTATCTTCCTTACAGTATTTGATGCAATACCTTGAGATTCATGCCTTTCTGACTGTAAGGAAGGGGATGAAGGTTGAATGGATGCTGAAGGGTTTCCACACACTGCAACAGGTTGCAGAGTGGAAGGTGGTGGGTCCTTGACAGTGGAGGTAAGTAGTACAGGGGGCCTAGTGGTAGTAATGGGGCACTGGCTGGTGGATGGTGGAGGTGGTACAGGGGGCCTAGTGGTAGTAATGGGGCACTGGCTGGTGCATGGTGGTTTCACAAAACTAAGGTTTAGGGGTACCGGCGACCTAGTGGAGGTAGTGGGACATGGAATAGGAGATTGGAGAAGCTTTGCAGAACAAGCTGGGCCACTGAGGAGAGCTGTTTGGAGAGAAGATTGTAGATGTGGTCAGTGTCATTCAAGAATTATTTCCTGTATATTCTTGTTCATTAAGTAAATGTATACCTTTTGTTTCAACAGCTGATACTTTCTCCATGACAGAGGAAAGGAACATTTGATCTGGGGGAATAAAGGATAAATAAAACACTTGCACAAATCATTGGTGACTTGTAATTATTTCACAGTCATGTGGTTTACTTACCATTTTGCATCCTTTCAAGCGATGTCCTTGGAAACCGTTAGCATGACAACATTGCCTTTGCTGTCTAACACATTAATGGTTACGTTGTCCATTTTGTTGTGTGTTACACAGGGTAATGCAGGTTCTTTATATATCCTAAGGAACCATGGGACCATAGCCAACACCTATTCCATTCATTATTACTTATAGTTAGCAACAATTGCAATTAGCACTTTAAGTTTGTATCAGTGATTTCCATTGTTTTCATGATTTAGTGATTAAGTAACTCTATGTATTAATGGTATTAACACGTGTTTAAGATGTGTGTATAAGTGGTGTTTTGGAAGGGTGTCTTCCAAAACAAGATAACATATTGGATATATACTTTAGCAGTATGACATGGGTGTTTCTGCTAATACAAAATGATAAAAGTAACCTATAAAAAAATTCCCTGATTGGTATGTGTTTTTTAAGAAGGTTTCAGCAACAATATTTACAGTACCCTCCAGCTGAGCTCTTTTTAACATTTTAAACATAACACCATTGATTTTCATATACAGAAAAGCACAATTCTGTTGGATTTATATGTAATTTATTAATAAGATTCGGGAGGAGCGCGTCAGATACTTAGCCTAATCAACACAGGTGGACCATAATCAAGTAATCCATCCCATAGTATAAATATCGCTGACTTACCTCTATCCATTGACGGTTTATCAGCATGCTGGTTCGCTTCGTCTGTCACCTTACCACAGACCCAATTTTCGTACCAACGAAGAGAGCTACACAGGAGATTTATAAGACCTGCTGCTTTTGCCGGACCCAAGATCATTTCTACCCAGCCAAACACGGCCGTTGAGCAGCATTAAGCGTCATCGTGACAGCTGCTCTCATCGCCAAGCCACACGTCGTGGCCAATAGACCGTGCAAGCTCCAAGCTCGCCTTGCTCGACACAACGATCGTGCCGCCCGAGACCGAGCTCTCCCCGAGCGCTGGATTGCAGCAGAAAGAACCCAACCAGCCCGGGTCGAACCCCAGTTCTCACCGCGGCTCAGCCTTTCACCCCGGCGTTCCGGCCGAGTGGCAGTTTGAGGCCGCTTCCTCTAGCGGCGCAGACCGCGCAACGTTAAACAATACATTTTCAGGCGAAGACGCTAAAAACAGGTTCTTCTTTTTCTTCATTGGATTTTAACGGCAGTTAGCATCCAAGTGTTGCATCTAAAAGCAGGTTCGCGGCTAAAGTTTGTTAAACGACGTCATGACGCAGTTCCGTCTTCTTCTGCGGTTTTGGCAAACCAGCGTAAAGGTGCATTACCGCCACCTGCTGATCTGGAGTGTGGATTGCGCATAGATTTGGACTACAGATACAAACGTTCCGTCGGATGATGATGCCACTTTTAACCACGAAGCAAAGGCATTACATTCGCCTTACCGCGCATGTTTAAACCTCACGGAAATGATACAGACTTAAGTTCCATGAAGGAAAGAAAGAGAAAAAAAAAAAGGTCATAAGTCTCTGGATAAAAGAGTCTCTGCTAAATGCTTAATTTAATTTTAAATGTTAACTTCTATGCAAGTTTTCTGGTAGGACGAAATAATTTAGGGACCTATTTCACCATTCACCGGTGTGATCACTCAAAATTCATCTAAAACGCATCCGCCATAGTGTTTCAACGCAGGATAGCAAGTGTGAGTAAAATAACTGCCGCCTTTTAAAGTCCACATGAAATCAAAATTGACTATATTTACTTTGTTTGCCTAAATTTGATCGTTTTGTGCTGAACAATTCATCCATGCGAGCCAATCCACTCAAAAAAAAAAAAAAAAAAAAAAAAAAAAAGTTTGTCTTCATAATCTTTAATCAAAATCTGAAAATGCCCCTCCCCTCTGCATTGGAGGACCTTCACCTATGACGTAGGCTTGAGGAATTTGGTGTCTGCTTAATCTGTAACCACGCCCCTCAAACTGACACTGACAGTAGACAGGCTGCCTGTGTGCGGCGAGCATTGACAGCGCGTGAAAGAAGAGATGGCAAGGAGGTGCATTTTTGTAAATGATCCTCCGTGTGTTCCTGTTCTCATCTTCCTCCTTTTCCTGCTGAAAACTAAATTGCGGTGATTGAGGTGGCGAGTAATCCTCAACAACCGATTGTAAACTTGCATTTAGATCTGCCTCCATTTTTTTAATTAAACACCTACTTATCTAAATCCAATCAGGTGCTAGTTGGAAAATAAGCCACGCCCACTACTTTCCTCATTTATTATTCCGTTTCTCTCGGAAATACGTCACAACACTGGAGAAAAGTCGTTTGCAACTTCCGTTTCACGGGGACTTTAAGGACCGTAATACAAAAATAAACTGGCAAGTAAACATCTTTAGAAACCACTTGGAAGCGAATAGCACATAACTGCCATTAACCCATTCGCTTGCAAGCATCGCCAACCACCCCAGTTTATTATCGTTCATTTTCACAGCACGTTAAACATCACTCTCTTACTTGATCTGGATAAACCCTGCATCAATTGAAAGCCAATTGACCAATATTTCGATAAAACATCATTTCAGTGACAGTTATTCAGTAATTATGCCAGGAAAACGATTCCTATTCCTGAACGGTAAACGTCGAAGTGTTAGCTCGTGGACAAACGTTGATCATGGATCTAGTCAGAAAGAATCATGAGCAGAAACTTCTTTATTTTGGCCTCTGTTTCCACAGTCCATACTACAACGTGAAAACAGCGTTCCAAACGTATCCGCTCGGGAGACCGTCTAAAGAGCCCGGAGGCCAAACGAGAGGAAAGATGCTTTTCCAACAGGAACCTAATAACGTGGACAAGGCTTGAGGAATTGTCAAATCAGGCAACCAATTGCTGAGCTGGTGACACAGTAGGCTACCCATTCATTTTTAGCTTGCCCCATCAAATGTTACTAACCCTTTTTTACTCTTCCCACAGCCAACATCTACAGCAGCCGAAGCAAGTAGCCTTGCACGTACCTCCTCACTGCCGCAGCAGTGTCTGCTCCCGCAGGAGCCTTTCCTATACCTCATCACTGCCGCAGCAGTGTCTGCTCCCGCAGGAGCCTTTCCTATACCTCATCACTGCCGCAGCAGTGTCTGCTCCCGCAGGAGCCTTTCCCGTATCTCCCCACTGCCGCAGCAGTGTCTGCTCCCGCAGGAGCCTTTCCTATACCTCCTCACTGCCGCAGCAGTGTCTGCTCCCGCAGGAGCCTTTCCTATACCTCCCCACTGCCGCAGTAGTGTCTGCTCCCACAGGAGCCTTTCCTGTACCTCCTCACTGCCGCAGCAGTGTCTGCTCCCGCAGGAGTCTTTCCCGTATCTCCCCACTGCCGCAGCAGCGTCTGCTCCCGCAGGAGCCTGTCCTATACCTCCTCACTGCCGCAGCAGTGTCTGCTCCTGCAGGAGCCTTTCCCGTATCTCCCCACTGCCACAGCAGCGTCTGTTCACACGCAAAAAAAAAAAAAAAAAAAAAAAAAAAAAAAAAAAATTCCGCTTATAGGTATGCCATGCATCCTAGGTTGCGGTGACAGCATCATGTATCGACAATAGCCAAGACGATATTAGGCCCATTCTCCAATCAACGTTTTTATTATAATTATTAGGCGGCCTACCATAATTCGGCTATCAATCCGCTCCGTTATCCCATCTCAGCACTGCACTTCACGCTCGCCCATGCTCTCAAAGGATGACGTGAGCCTACAGGTGGCAAAGAAGTCTCCATCCACAAATAGACATGCATCGTTTGCAGATATAAGGTATTCCATCGTACTTTAACAGGTAAACCCGATACGTGCCATATTTTAAAGGAGCTCTCACTAACAGAGTTTAATGCCACAGTTACATTAGAATGCATCTCATTCTGGTCTCAGGGGCGGCGCGTCGGTCCCATCATGAGGCATGTGGTCTGGAGCTCGTATGACCAAGGCATCATTTCAACCGAACTCACTTCAAATATATGAACTTACCGGTTTTCGAATACCTTATATTTAAGGCATTTGTTTACGTCCATATTAGGGCTAAATGGTTGGACTTTAAATGGAATCTACTATAGTTAAAAAAAAAAAAAAAAAACAGGACAAGCGAGATGACAGTAGTGCCGACTACATGAACTAGCAGTTTTAAATATAGTATTTTATATTTAATGCCAGTTTATCAATACGTCCGAAAAATATATATATATATTTTTTTTTTTTCGATTATCGGTGATTCCATAGGTTTTTTCGTGCACCTGCATGGTTAAAATGGCAAATAGTAAGCTCAGACAAGTATAAAGTATCTTTCTCTTACTCCACCCATGCACGATTACATCGTCGATATGTACCATCGATCTCATGTGCTGACAATACGACAATTCGACAACGACCACATCGCCGATACATGGCACCTATTTGGGGTACACTGGCACAGGAAATCCAATTTATTTTTGCACGCTTCATTTCGAATATAATGACTGCACCAAGATTTTTCGGACTCATTATCGGAAGCAGCTTATTGGATTCGCTAAACAATTATTCAAGTAAGCCTCACAGCGTCTACCCTCGTAGACAACCAAATCCTCCTTAGTATCGAACTCCCTGTCAGGCGCTGCCAGAGTGCTCCCGTTTGAGCCAACCTTTGCCTTCTCCGTTCAACTATCAGCAAAGCTTAGTCGTATGACATCGTCCCATGGTTTCACAGACAAGGCTTAAGCTAGTCCCAGACTAAAATACATGTTTGAGCTGTCTCAACTGAAAATATCTTGCTCCGACACATCTTAAAATATGCCAGTGTCATTGTTCTGTGTCAAGATGCACACCTGTAAAATTTTCCTCTAAGGCATTTCTGTAAAAGTTGCTTAAATATCTTAATTTAACTAAGGCCTAGTCCTGGCTTAAGCATAACCCCATTTGTGAAACCAGGCCCGTGAGTATTAAACTCCTGTCAGATGCTTTCCCGCTTAAGCAATCTTGGACTTTCCATCCGACCACCAGTGAAGCTTACCCGATTAAAAAGCCAGATTAACACCGGATGCCGGCCATAGCCTCCCGGCCAGATAACCTTACCTTTTTTCGATCCTATGGCCGGCAAGGCTTCTCTCTTCGATGCCAGGAGTTTGAGCTCCCATCGGATGCCGACGAAAGCCTCCCGGCCAGACAACCTCACCTTTTCCATTCTGCGGCCAGCAAGGCTTACCCGTTCGTTGCCAGGAGCTCACACTCCCATCGGACGTAGGTGAAAGCCCCCGGCTACCCTTTTGCCATTCTGTCTTACGTACGGAGAGGTTTACCCATCCAATGCATGGAGTCAAGGCTCCCATTGGACGTAGGTGAGAGCTTCCCGGCTAGACAACCTTACCTTTTCCGTCCTTTGGCCAGCGAGGCTTAACCGTTCGATTCCGGGAGCTAAGCTCCTGTCGGCCGAAGGTAAGAGCCTCCCGGCTGGACAACCTTTTCCGTCCTTTGGCCAGCGAGGCTTAACCGTTCGATTCCGGGAGCTAAGCTCCTGTCGGCCGAAGGTAAGAGCCTCCCGGCTGGACAACCTTTCCATCCTTGGCCAGCGAGGCTCACCCGTTCGATGCGAGTGCTCCCATCGGACGCTGGCGAGAGCCTCCTGGCCAGCCAACCACGACCATTCCACGTGGTTTAGGTTACAAAACCTACAAGCAAGCCGTTCGATGCCGCAGGTACCAAACACACAAATAAACCCTAACGACCACACAAACTTACCTTTTCCATCCTACGGCCTGCGAGGCTCACCCAGTTGTTTTTGGGGAACAGGAAGTCCCCGTTGGATGCTGGCAAGAGCCTCCTGGCCACCTATCGTTACCTTTTCTGTCACACATCCGGAGAGGCTTACCCGTTCGATGCGTGTGCTCCCTTCGGACGCCGGCGAGAGCCTCCCGGTTAGACAACCTTACCTTTTCCTTTTCTATGGTCAGCGAGGCTTACCCGTTCGATGCGTGTGCTCCCTTCGGACGCCGGCGAGAGCCTCCTGGACAGACTTGCTTTACGTTTCCATTCTACGGTCGGCGAGGCTTACCCGTTCGATGCGTGTGCTCCCTTCGGACGTCGGTAACAGTCTCTCGGCCACGCAACTTCCCTTTCCATTTGACGATAGGCGAGGCTTAACCGTCCGGCGCTACGAGTCTCGTCCTCTCGCCAAATCCTGCAAAAAAAAAAAAAAATAATAAAAAAAATAAAAAAAAATAAAAATAAAAAATAAAAAAAATTAAAAAAATAATAATAATAATAACTCAGCTACCCTCAGCTACCCTCACATCTTTTAACCCCGCCTGGCGAGGCTTACCCGTTCGATGTTCTGAGTCTAATGCCCCATCGGATGCTGCGAGAGACCTCCCAGTCGGGTTTTCCTTTCCACTCTCCCCGTCCGGCGAGGCTTACCCGTCTGATGCGTGCGCTCCCTTCAGACGTCTGGCGAGAGTTCTCCCGGGCGGGCCTATGCTTGTCGGCCGCAAGTGAGTCTCATCCATCTAATGCCGTGAGTCGGGATCTCCCATCAGATGTCGCCAGAGTCCTCCTTGTCGGCCAGCCCAAAGCTTTTTATCTGCCAAACCGAGAGGACCCAGACGTCCGTCATTCTGAGTCTCAATCTCCTGTCGGAGGCTTCATGGGCCCTCTCGGTCAGCACTAGGCCCTTCACCCACTGAATAGCAGGGGCTATCAGCCAGTAGGGCCCGTACGCCGACACCGTGACCTATTCCGGTCGAGGCAACTCGGGTCCTCCCGGTCGGGCACCACAACCACGCTGCTCCTCCTAATCGGCCGGTAGGGCTCACCGTTCCAACGCCAAAAAGCTCCAGTTGAGCATCGGCTCGAGCCCTACCGACCGGGCGCCAACAACCACGTAGTTCACTAGCTGCAGCCGGTAGGGCCTACTCTCCAAACGCCCAAGTCTCTCCCTCCGGAGTACGTATGCCCTTCCAACCTGCCTACGAGACGACTTCTCAGAAACCAAATCAGCCCCCGCCAGTACTCTATGCTTTTGGGGGGGCATTCTCTAAACTGGCGGCTGTCCTCCTGTATATTTGCTTTTTAGGGGGTACTCTAGGTTCGGGCCATTCCCGAGCTCGGAGCCCTTCCCCGGACAGCACGCCAAATACGCATTCCATACCTCAGCTAATTATATGTAAGCGTGAACTATTGAAATGTAATTTATTAATAAGATTCGGGAGGAGCGCGTCAGATACTTAGCCTGATCAACACAGGTGGACCATAATCAAGTAATCCATCCCATAGTATAAATATCGCTGACTTACCTCTATCCATTGACGGTTTATCAGCATCCCTCCTCCACCCCATCTCCTCACTTCAAGTTCACTTTATAAATAGACGGGGAAGGGGGGGTACTCTAGGTTCGGGCCATTCCCGAGCTCGGAGCCCTTCCCCGGACAGCACGCCAAATACGCATTCCATACCTCAGCTAATTATATGTAAGCGTGAACTATTGAAATTGTGATTTAGACCAACTATTTGAAAGTGAACAGAATGTTGTCAAGTTGTTAAGATAAAGTTACAGCAAGTTGTTAGCAGTTTGCTAACCACATGCAGGTGAAGTATAAACACAGCAAAATAAACTAGAGAATATTAAGAAACCAAACAAATGGAGGAACATAATGTATTATGTATCATTTGTATAGGAGCATACATTTATGACCACATTAGATTGTATGTTTTTAAGATTAACATTTTAGTTATTAAAAATGCTAATTTGAATAGGTTATGCTGCTGAATATTGTAAAAGGTCTGTATAAAAAAGAAAGTCATGCAAAATAAACATACACAAACTATATTAACAATAAAGTAAATACAGTAAATCAATATTTAATAAATAAGATTTATAAGATGTAAACGACATAAAAACGTATTGAACTGTTTTAAAAGTCCATATGAGAATTTCTGAAACTGAAGTTGTCACAATAAACTTGAAACGCATGTCATCGGAGTCATCAGTGAATCCAGCCAATCGTGGATCAGTTGTGTCGTCATCAGAACCTGTGCAGTCGCTCTTCAGAAGCTGCGCTGGCTGAGTTCTCCGGCTACTCTCGAATCGCTCTCGCCGTACTCGCGTCACAGTCACGTGGCGTCAGCGCTGTATCAAGTCGGACAAAATTTCTAACCGGCATGCACTGCTTCAAGTCAGCCGACGATCAGTCTGCGCAGAGCTGCATGAAGTCGAACAAGCCTACAATCACACATTTAACTACCCTAGCTAACCCAGAACTGGTTTGTCCACTTTGCAGCGCCCAACACAAAAACCTGGTACAATATGTGTCCTTGGGCTAAAATCAAATTACAACTAAATACTAAAAACATACACAGCTTTAGCTTACATCAAAAAATGTTGGAAACGTTTGTGTACATTGAACATCTTGTTACAATCTGGTGTTCACGAAACGGTCGCAGTTAATTAAGTTACTTTGTCATTTTGGTCAAGAAGTGTCTGCTAAATGCAATGTAATTACAACACAATCAAAACGCATGTGAGCTTGTATGGGTTAATATTTTGGATGCCTGAGAGCTTCTCCAAATCCCGCTGTTTTGCGCTTTGTGTGAGCTTGTTCCTGTAAGGTCCCTTTTCATTCGCCTTTTCTTTTTGCATTGCTTTACTTTCTTCCTTTTCTTTCTTGTATTCATAGATCAGTCTCTGTCCCGCAGAAATAATAAATGCACAAAAATTAAAGAGCTCTGGAATGTTGTCGCGCCTCTTTGAAGTTCTTAAGGCATTGGCCCTGGTAATCGATAGCGTATCCTACCATCATGGCCGACCGGCTCAGATACCGCCC
The DNA here is from genome assembly GCF_963082965.1 of Carassius carassius. NCBI lineage: Eukaryota > Metazoa > Chordata > Actinopteri > Cypriniformes > Cyprinidae > Carassius > Carassius carassius. The sequence goes on from NC_081776.1 coordinate 27,298,497, forward strand.
AAATCTGTATTTATTCGCGCCTTCTGATTGGTTCTCGGGACGTACCGGCTTTTGCTGCCAAAGGGAAGTGGCGTCTAGAGACTTTTGCCAACAAACTGATATTTCTGAATGGGCTGAGGCTGAGATTTAGAGGATTTGAAGCAAACATATTTGTTGAATGTGTACTATGTGCAGATAGCTTTCACTCAATGTCATTATCTCATTTTTGATGGAGGTGGCATTTAGAGGCTTTTGCACCTGAGCTCTTCATACACTCTCAGAAAGAAAGGTACAAAACTGTACCTTTTAGGGTACAAGTGGCCGTCGCTGGGGTGGTACCCTGAAGGGTACAATTTTGGACCTCTAGTCAGAGGTACAAAATTGTACCTTCTAGCTTTGTACCATCTAAGGGGCAATTTTGTACCCCAAGGAACAATTTTGCAATGAAGGCAAAAAAGTATACCTTATTAAAAGCATCCTCAGGATACTGTCTAACCATTTTGCTTATTTTGGTGTCTGTGTGCATGCATAAATAAATAAATACCTTGGCTAACAAATACACAATTTTATTTAGAAATGTTATTTTAAAAAGATTTCATTACATCTCTCAACAGCAAGCGTGTCCAGAAAAAACTAGCTCTTCAATGAAAATCTCAGAAAAACTCATCAAAATAATTTAACAAGTAAACCAGCCTTATTACACAGACTACATTAAAGTACTGTACATTTTGACATTTGCAGCAGTTTATCGTCAGTAAGAATATCTATTGCTGATAAATAACTTGTCATCAACATTGTAGGCATCTAATGCCTGGTAATCAACCTCTTCACCTGGCAAGAGGACAGTCCATTCATTCTCACATTTCACACAGTATGAATAAAAATGACGACAAAAAGAAACCGGTATTAAAAGCTTGCCACACAATAACCAGTCTGTGTCTATGTTAAGAATGTACTTAATCTGTGTCTATGTTAAGAATGTACTTAATCTAAAAAACAATGGAACAGCTTCTTCATGCAGATGACCCACAGTAAACACATCTTTGACACAATATTTGACATCATTAAGCAGTACTTCTGTTACTCTGAGGAAATACTGAGAACAGTATTTCCTTAATGCCTCACAAATAGAAACATAAGAGTAACTTCCAGTCTTGTTACCACTTGGGTCTCTTAGTGTGTACTGTACAGGTTCAGTCATCTCAAATTTTTCTTTACAAAACTCTTTTAACGTGTGGAGACCTAACAAGTCTTGAGGCCTCTGAAAGAAAGTTTGGGGACTGTAGCACTTCTTGAAGTTCTGGACATGCTGCAAGATCAAAGCTTTTTTTTCTAGATGATATGCAAGAAATTCATCATAGTTCTCTTTGAAAAAACTAAACAGGAAATTAACATCATCTAAAATTTCTTGCTGCACTGACTGAGGCAAGTGATTTTTTTCTCTGCATTTCAATGTGAAGGCAAAAAGGTTCTCTCAAAACTGCTGCAACAGCTCAGTCATGTTTGGGGGCGCTGAAAAAGCAACATCAGTAGTACATTCTTTCTCAATCTCCTCAAGCAGAGGCAGAGGGTCAGTAGTCGTAGTAGTAGTCTGTTGTAAAACCGTATTTTTATGCTTTCGGTAAACATGACATCTAAAGGATGCATACTTCATAAATGATCTCTGACAGTCATCAAGACCACAAGTTATTGAAAAATCTGCCTCATGTGCATGAATGAGACCAATGTGCTGGATTAATTTGATGATTGTGAATGTTCTTCGAGAACATTTAGGGCAATTGAACAGGTGGGGCATTTTTGCTGATGTTACTGTAAGAGGTTGATTATTCTGGTAACTGGGTTAGGTAGAGGCTTGTCCCCATCCACAGTAAGTTTCAGAACATACCGCTGAAGAAACACCAGGGTGTTCTTCAGATGAGATGGATATGTCAAATTGAAGATGAAATAAGCACAAAATGCTGCAAGAGCCCCTTCATCCACACCATTCGCCCGGCAGATTTCGATCCCATCAACTTTGATGACTGCAGTGACTCTTCTTGTAAACACAGTTTTCCAGTCAGTGGTCTCCTGTACTTGAACAGAAGGATATGGTGAAGATGGTTCACTCTTAAAGACAAAGCACAAAACAGATTCTTTATCAGTAAAATTTTCTCAGCAGTTGACTAAACTGATGGAGAGAAAATTGACATGCATAAAGACTAAGATAATTAATATTCACCTATTTGCATTTGGCCAAAATAAATTTTAAGGAATTCAAAGAAATGTTAAACTATATATGCACCTCTCCAAGCACAATGAAATGTTCAAGTTTCTCTCTGAACTAGGCTGGCAACATGAGAAGTGCTGCATTAAAATCAATTGCTGGAACATAAATGTGATACACAAACAAATACCATATTTTCCAGACTATAAGTCGCACTTTTTTTCATAGTTTGGCTGGTCCTGCGACTTATAGTCAGGTGCGACTTATTTATCAAAATTAATTTGACATGAACCGAGAGAAATGAACCAAAAGAAATTAACCAATAGGAAACATTACCATCTACAGCCGCGAGAGGGCGCTCTATGCTGCTCAGTGCTCCTGTAGTCTACACTGAAGACATAGAGCGCCCTCTCACGGCTGTAGACGGTATTGTTTTCTCTTGGTTCTTGGTTCTAAATAAATGCGACTTATAGTCCAGTGCGACTTATATGTTTTTTTCCTCATCATGACATATTTTTGGACTGATGCGACTTATACTCAGGTGCGACTTAGAGTCCGAAAATACGGTATGTAAAAATGTATCAAAAGGCAAGATTTTGATAGGCTTAATAAAGTGCTAAATAAAGTTCAGGAGTCAATTACCAAGATGGTCTTCAAAGAGATTCTTCTCTAGCTTCTTTATGCAGCTTTGCTAAAGTGGATTTCCCTTGAGCAAGACGTAGCACGCTGGATGTAATGGGTCCAAAAGGTTCTCGAAAATGGCGGCTCAGATGAACACATTTATACAGGAAACCAATTTCTTGATAAAGCTGCAGTTAATTGAAAAAGATATAAGTAAATCAGAGAATTTTATACAGTTTTAGTGTTCTACATGTTAATGAGTTTGAGTCATTTCATAATTATAATTTGCAAACTAACCCCTGTTGGACTCTTCAAGAATGGATATTTGGTGATGACATCTTCAACAGTCACTACCACTTGTAGATACCACTAGTAATCTCCTGCTGCCTCCAGGCAAAGGTCCTCCTCATTTGATCTTCAACAATGTGAGTCTCTGGCTGTGTCCTTCTATATTGGTTCTGCAGGACTTTCACATGTCCCTCTATTGATGTAGCATCCTCTCCAACAGCATTAATCTCCTTGTGCATAGACAAAAACAAAACAGATAGAATTCTATTTCTAGAGATAAAAATTATTGGCCAAAAATGGCATTTTAATTTTTTGGCCAAAAGAGAAAAATGGCCAAAAATATGAGCTGAACATATACGCAGGTTTCACGCTCTGTCTAGCTGCTGTCACTGAACGGTGTGATACTCCGCTCAATATTTTGCTCCATAAAACGGTGCTCCGCTTGTGTACTGCTCCAACAAAATAACACGCTGACAGGAAATTTTTGTGCATCTAGAATTTTTCTGTTTCAGTTTTTGAATTCAAGAATTTTTATTTTGATCCCTAGTTATTTCTAATTTCTAGGCAGGAGAATAATGAAAATGTTTGCATCTTCTCACTTAATTTGAGAACAATACACTGGTAACAAGTGTAAAAAATATTAATATTATAAAAATATGCTCTCACCAAAGGCCTTGTAATTTCTTTGCAACTGCTTTCTTCAGGTTGCAGAGACTTTTTTGAATGACCAAACTTCTAAGTCTTTTCACTACTTCAACTTCAGCCAAAGGTGTCCGCTCAAATTTAAACTTGCGTTTCAGAGACATGTGCCAAGTGTGCTATAAAAAAAAACAAAAAGAAAAGTAGTTTCACAAAATAAACTCCATTAACCAAGAACCAAAAGTAGAACATTAAAAGGTAAACCAGCTACTTACAGTCAGGGCCTTAGCCACTTGAACATACTCTTCTGTAGTTGGATACCTACAAAAATGTTTTAAACACATGAGTGTAGCATTAAATGTTGTATAAAATTGAATACAAGCAATAAAAACAGGTACAGGTAATGAGAAATACTTACATTTTGTACTGAGCCATGCTTTCATACAACGTTCTAAAAATTTTGTTTCGGTCTGATGACGTTAGTCTGCATTCTTTTTGGTCCAACTTGGCCTGAACATCAAATGGAAACTTCGGAACTTCAAAAAATGCAGGGAAAGCTGTTGATGGGCTGATATTACTATTGCCAAAAGAGAAAGTAATATTTAGACATTGCAGTGTTGCAGGTATACATAAAATAGAACAAATACTGTAAAGTACCAGTTTCAGTACTGAAAAGACTAATAATTACATTAACAAACAAAAACAATAACTTCAGAATTTTACCAAAAACTTTTATTTAAAATATGTGCCAAACCCTTTACTTGATCATCTTAGTTGTCAATTCATACACTGTGGTAACCTAATAAATAACTAGATAAAAAGTTTGTTAGCAAACTTTAAGTTGGCTTGAGAAAGCCTAGCCAGTAAGTTTTTAAATGCTTTTAGTTTAAAGAAAGTTTAAAGGTTTTCAGTTTGAAATAGTTTTAGTTAGATTGATAAAGTTTGAAGATAGATAGATAGGCTAGATAGATATAAATAGTTTGAATGTGAATAGATAGATAGATAGATAGATAGATAGATAGATAGATAGATAGATAGATAGATAGATAGATAGATAGATAAAGTTTGAAAACAGATAGATAGATAGATAGATAGATAGATAGATAGATAGATAGATAAAGTTTGAAAACAGATAGATAGATAGATAGATAGATAGATAGATAGATAGATAGATAGAGAGACAGATAGATAGATAGATAGATAGATAGATAGATAGATAGATATAGTTTAAAGATAGATAGATAGATAGATAGATAGATAGATAGATAGATAGATAGATAGACAGATAGATAGATAGATAAAGTTTGAAGATAGATAGATAGATAGATAGATAGATAGATAGATAGATAGATAGATAGATAGATAAAGTTTGAAGATAGATAGATAGATAGATAGATAGATAGATAGATAGATAGATAGATAGATAGATAAAGTTTGAAGATAGATAGATAGATAGATAGATAAAGTTTGAAGATAGATAGATAGATAGATAGATAGATAGATAGATAGATAAAGTTTGAAGATAGATAGATAGATAGATAGATAGATAGATAGATAGATAGATAGATAGATTTGTAGATAGATAATGTATTTGTGAATTGTGCGCTCTTGGGAGAGTGTCACCTACTGGGCAAGTTAGGCATTGCATGTTTTCTTCTCTTGCTCTTTCTGTCTCTCTCTCCGTTATAGATCGCTAATTGGATTCCAGCTGATGTCCATCATTCATCAGTACTGAGTGAACGCTACAGAGATCCAAGGTTTATAAGATGGCAAAGAAACAATGCTGGAGGACTGACGGCTACGCGCTCACTCTTTGTCCTGATCCAGATTGGTGTTATTTTGTGTATCTCAGTGTGACCAAGTGTGGTCTTTATTACCTCTTAACTTTGTGAATGAACTTGTCAATTACAAACTATGAGAGAACGTGTGAACGTTATGGTGGGTGTGTTTCTGATTCTTTTGTGTTATTTTCTAAGTTATGTAAATACCTTTGTTTATCTTTCTTAGGAAGCGGTAGGGAGAGGGTGCCATTTTCTTTGAGTATAAAATATTTGTTTATGTTTATGGTAGACAGGGAGATAGGTAAGACTCATTTCTTTTCTTTTTTTTTAGTTAAGGTTATTTAGAGTTTCCGTGTTTAGTTAGAGGTTTTTGTTTATGTTGGCCTGGCACTCTCCTGAAGATTTGCTTCCTTTGTTATTAATTAAGTTATTTTGCTTAATTTTGTGTTTGTGCTTTTCTGGATCAGGGGATTGATGTGACCGTCAGACTTTTTTTTTATCTTTACATTTTGTTACGACTTCATTTAACCCCTAGACTAATAGTGAGGTTCATAACAGATAGATGAAGTTTGTAGATGGATAGATAGATGGATAGATAGATAGATAGATAGATGGATAGATTTGTAGATGGATAGATTTGTAGATGGATAGATTTGTAGATAGATAGATAGATAGATAGATAGATAGATAGATAGATAGATAGATAGATAGATAGATAAGATTTGTAGATAGATAGATAGATAGATAGATAATGTAAGAGTCATCTGTAAGTATCTCATGTATTCTGTGTTTATGTGATTCACTGCACAAGGATCGTAGGTGGTGGGCGTGTCCACCGGCGTTTGGGCGGAAGTGATAGTGGCTTATATGTTTTGCTTCACTTTCACCTGGGATAATCAATGGGAGTTTGACACAGAGAGGGAGTGAGCCTGAGAGCGAAGACTTTTCTGTTGACCGCACTTTCACATGCACGCAGCACTTTATTACTTGGTAACTGCAGTACCAGTTGTATTTTTACATGTTGAAGTAGCCTACAATAAACGTTTTGAAAGGATCATCGATTGGAACTGAGTTTGTGCGCGTCGCAGTGTTTACAGTCTCTCAGGCGTTAGTCTCTCGCGGCTGCAAGATTTCCCCTTTTTTTTTTCATTGCTTAGTCTACAGCCGCTACATTAAGTCAACAGAAAAATCTTTTAAACCAGAGTGTTGTTCTACGGAAACGAACTGTTCATCACGGATTCCGCGGATCATAACGGAACACTTTGGAGGTCAGAGGAAACACAGAAGCTACCGGCCACAATCAATACAGCAACAGAAGCGGTATGTACTAAAACTACGTCAATTTGTGCTGTGCCAGTTGTTTGTTTGAACACGGTATAAAGAGGCTGCTGCCGCTCGTCCATTGGGGACGCATTATTGCTTGCTGGTGTTTATTGTTGGTCTTTGAATGTGGTTTATGACGCAGCAGTTGATTTATTGGTGGATGGATTGACGGATTGAACTGCGTGGATTCTTTGAAGAGTTGTGGTATATTGGGAAATGGCAACAAGGGGATCAAAATCAAATTCAGATGTCAATGGTTCAGAGATGGATGAAAAAAGGAGAGAAATCAAACTCACTGCAAAAGCTTTGGTGAACAAAATTGAAACATTACAAAAGGAACGTAGGAAAAAGGTTCATCAAATTAAAACTCTAATACAGACAATAAAAGATCTTATGCAAAAAGATGATAATGCCTCACAAGTGCGTTCTCATTTGGAGAAAATGAGTCAAATGGTGGATGAAACTACTACGTTACATGAATCTGTAATTCCCATACTTCCTGAAGTCTGACAATCCTAAAGACTGTTTGTACTTCCTTGAACCGTATGTGAGGGGGTATCCAAGGGAGCTCGTCAGAAGCTGTCAGCATATGGCACATGACAGAGGATATGCCAAGGCTAAGGCTTTGCTGCAAGAGCATTTTGGTAATGCACAGAAAATTGCTTCAGCCTACATGGAAAAGGCTCTTTCTTGGACACCAATAAAATCTGAAGATGTGAAATCTCTACAGGCATATGGTATTTTTCTACGAGGATGCTGTAACACCATGGAGGATGTTGAATATATGGAAGAGTTGAACATGCCTACCACTATGCTGACCATTGTAAAAAAGCTACCCTATAAACATAGGGATAGATGGAGATCTGTGGCTTGTGAGTTGCAGGAAAGGAGTGGCCGGAGAGCTACATTTGGAGATATTGTCAACTTCATTGAAAGACAAGTGAAGATTGCAAGTGATCCGCTATTTGGGGATATACAGGATTTACCATCGACAACAGCAAACAAGGATATAAGGAAATCTAGGTTTGAGCCTAGTTCTAGAGTAAAGAGGAGTAGCTTTGCTACCACCATCTCAACAGTGGAAAGGAAAGTTGAACCTAGAATAAAAACTGAAGAGGGAAGTTTAGCTGGTATGAAGGCTTGTATGTTTTGTGGAGGTGGGCACACATTGGATCTGTGCCGCCAGTTGGAAAGGATGGTGCATAATGAGAAGATTACTTTCTTAAAGAAACATGGTGTGTGCTTTGGCTGTTTGTGCATTGGGCACATGAGCCGAGACTGTAGGAAGCGTCTCTCATGCAAAGTGTGCAGTCTGAAGCATCCTACTGCACTCCACATTTACCCAAAAGAGAAAGAAATTAATTTAGTGCAAGTCAAAGGAGAATCTGAGACAGCAGTGGGCAGTGCTCTGATCTCCGTTCAATCCAGTGGTCTCACTGGGGCCGGTGACCCAGACTGTACGCTCCCCATAGTTCCAGTACAAGTTAAGCCTAGGAAAGGACATAAAGTGTTGATTACCTATGCCTTCTTGGATCCTGGGAGCTCAGCGTCATTCTGCACAGAGCGGCTGATGAACAAGCTTAATGTCAGGGGACGAAGAACTGGTATTCTCCTACGGACTATGGGTCAGGAGAAGTTCGTTGGAAGCCATATTGTCTCAGGTTTGGAAGTGGCTGAATTAGATAGCGGTTGTTTTTGTGAACTGCCTGATATTTATACGCAGAAAACCATGCCAGTTCATCGAGGTAATATTCCTCGCCAGCCAGACCTCCAACGATGGCCATATCTGAAGCATGTCCAGTTAAGGGAGATTGACTCAGATGTTGACCTCCTGATTGGATGCAATGTCCCTCGAGCACTGGAGCCATGGCAAGTCGTTCGAAGCACGGAGGGGGGGGGCCCATATGCAGTCAAAACGATGCTGGGCTGGACTGTAAATGGACCTCTTAGAGGTGTTGAAAGTAGAGAAATTACTTGTGGACAGCCAGACGTCACTGTCAATAGGATCTCTATTGCAATCCTTAATGATTTGTGGAAGCAGCAGCTATAGGCAGATTTTCCTGAGTTTCATCAGGATGAGCAGATGGGGTTATCAAGAGAAGACTGTCAGTTCATGGAGCTTGTAACAAAATCCGTCAAGCTGGTGGATGGTCACTATAGTGTTGGCTTACCTTTAAGAAAAGGGGATGTAAATATGCCAAACAATAGAAGAGTTGCCGAACAGCGTGCTATGAGCCTCACAAGGAGGTTTGAAAAGGATGCTCCATTTCATGCTGATTACACGACATTTATGAATGATATCATCTCCGAGGGCTATGCAGAGAAGGTGCCAATTGAAAATCTGGATCGGAGCGACAGCAGGGTATGGTATATACCACATCATGGTGTATATCACCCAAAGAAACGAAAGATCAGGGTGGTTTTCGACTGCGCAGCTACATTCCAGGGAACATCTTTGAATGCTCAGCTCCTACAGGGACCCGATCTTACCAGCATGTTAATCGGAGTCATGATCAGATTCCGAAAGGAGCCTGTTGTGCTCATGGCAGACATCGAGGCTATGTTTCACCAAGTCAGAGTGCCAGCTGAGGATTCAGATCTGTTGAGGTTTCTCTGGTGGCCGGATGGAGAACATAAACAGAGCTTGGTGGAGTACAGAATGGTTGCGCATCTGTTTGGAGCCACATCTTCGCCAAGTTGTGCAAACTTTGCTCTCAGAAAGTGTGCAGAAGATAACCGGGAGCAATTCAGTTCCAAAGCAATCGAAACGGTAATGCACAATTTCTATGTGGACGATTGCCTAACATCAGTGGCTTCTGAGGAGGCGATAGCACTCTACCAGGACCTCCGTGCCCTTTGTTTGAAAGGGGGCTTTCAGCTCATGAAGTGGATCAGTAACAGACGTGCTGTGCTGCCAGCCATACCTACAATAGAGAGAGCAAAAGAGGTTAAGGATTTGGATTTGGACAATGACATGCTTCCTGTAGAAAGAGCATTGGGCGTACAGTGGTGTGTTCAGTCCGACACTTTTAAGTTCAAAATCCTCATCAAGAATCGACCCTTAACCAGAAGAGGGATCCTCTCCACGGTCAGTTCAATCTATGACCCCTTAGGAATTTTGGCACCTGTGGTTTTATCTGCCAAAAAGATCCTTCAAGACTTGTGCAGAAAGGATCTAGGTTGGGATGACCTTATACCAGATTTGTCTGCACAGGAGTGGAGAAGTTGGTTGAAGGAGCTCTGGCAGCTTGAAAGGTTTGAAATTGACAGATGCTTAAAACCAATGGATTTTGGGGAAGTGATTTCTGCTCAGTTACATCACTTTGCGGATGCATGTGAGAGTGGCTATGGAATAGTGACTTATCTTTTATTAAACAACATAGACAGACAAGTTCACTGTGCTTTCATAATGGGTAAAGCCAGAGTGGCTCCATTAAAGCCAATTACCATCCCTCGTATGGAGTTGACAGCTGCCATGGTTGCAGGTCGAATGGATGAGCTGTGGAGGAAGGAGCTGCAGATGCGACTTCAGGACTCAATTTTTTGGACTGATAGTACTTCCGTACTGAAGTACATCAGCAATGAGACCTCAAGGTTTCGTACGTTTGTAGCCATTCGGGTTTCAAAGATACTGAGTGTATCAAACCCATCTCAGTGGAGATATGTTAACACCACAAGCAATCCTGCTGATTTGGCCTCCAGAGGAGTAAAGGTGACATCACTCCTGAGAAACAACATATGGGTGTCTGGACCTCAGTTCCTTGTTGGGCCTGAGGAGGGGTGGCCTGAAAACCCAGATGGCTCTGTGAGAATCCCAACAGATGACCCTGAGGTTAAGATGGGCTTGATTGTGAATGCCGTGCAGGCTGAAGAAAGGATTGATGCAGTCACTCGCTTGATTAACTACTTCTCCTCTTGGACCCGTCTGAAGAAGGCGGTTGGTTGGTTCCTTAAGCTGAAGAGTCTACTACTGTACTTCAGTCAGAAGAGAAAGCAATTGAGCGTGACTCTTGCTCATTCTGGCTTGGATAAGGACCAACAGGAAAAAAAAATAGCAAGAGAGAGGAAGATTATCAAGGCTCAGACTGGCAGTGGT